>NC_056732.1:1144601073-1144726073 GCF_019279795.1 Protopterus annectens | reverse complement strand
ATATACTGATTCAACACTATTTTCACTTACAAGTACTAAACATTTGTTGTAGTCAAAGCAGGTGTTCACTACTATTCAGTATGTGTACTGAAAGATATATTTGAAAAAACAAGTATGTTTACAGCTCTGATGGCTTAGTGGTTAGTGGCTATGGCTATAGTGTACTGTGTCCCAGGTTCAATGCCCTGAAAGGGCTGTTTATTCTGTTGCTAGGCAGAGCAAGGACTGTTGGCTACAGAGTGGTTATGGCAGTTTTGAGCAGCTTTAAGCAGGTTTGAGTGGGTTTTGTGATGGTAAGCGGTGCTAACATATAGTTAAATGAAAATAAGCTTACACCATGTAGGTTTCACTTACCAGTGTGGAAATGTGCTTAACATTTACATTTAAGCAATGCTTACACCTGCTAAGCATAGCTCAGACCTGGTAACCAGTGATCACATTCCAGTCTGATGAAATAGTAGGGTCATGACATCTTTAATAAGTGTATTTAATTCCATGTACATAATATGCTTCTATGTGCTGTCATTACAGTAGCAAGGAGAGTGAGTATACTGTATGGGACACCTGAGTATATATGGTTAGTACAACACTCTTTTCTCTTGGTATGTGTTTCATACATGGGTAGTATCCCACATTATATGCCGTCCCACTTGCATGTATTGTACCATTACTTTACTACTGTTAGCAGTGCTTTCCCAAGTAAGAGTAGATTGCAGATTGTAGTCCTGGAACCATACACCCCTGCATGCAAAGCTAGACTGACTATCATGTTCTTGGTGTGTGAGCTGTGTTTTATTATGTATTTGCTACTGGATAGTGATCTGATATGTGAATATTAACTGTAGACTACTATGTGTATAGGACATGTCACTGAGGGCTGCTGTCATGTAGTAATGGCATACCTATCAGTGTCAGACATCTATCTATCAAAACATTCATCCTAATGCATAACCTGTTGGCTAGCTGATTTCTGTCTGCCCTCTGTACAGATGTGCAGATGTCAGGTATCAATCTTGGCTGCTTACAGGCAGTCTATGTTTAACTGACACTGACATGTCTGCCTAGCTGCATTATGAATGCCACAGCTAGGAAACCCCACCCTGTGTGCACCACATGCCATGAATACCTCAACTAGACTACCACAGTCAACAGAACATGCTTGGATACAGGTCTCCAACCCAGACAGTGGCCATGTTATGTGATATATGTTGCATACATGTCAATTGAAGCACCTCACTGGCCCTCTGCAAGAGAAAACCAGATGATTGGATGCTGCATTTAACTGTCACCCTGGGGATCACTCAAGTGGCATCAATTGATAGATGGCCTGCTGATAAATGTCAGGAGGCATGATACCAGTGTACCAACATCCCCTTCTCTTCTCATCTCTTCATGGACATTAGCCTGGTACACACCTAGAAACACCTGCACCTATGCAAGTACTGACAATTGTGTCAGTGTGCATAAGTGAGAATAACATTGTCTGTGTGTTTGTAAAGTTGTAGTTGATAATACCCTGAGGGCCTTCTCACCCACTACACCCCCCATTGTCATAGTTAGAAATGCCTGCTGCTGTAATTGACATTAAATGTACCTTGTTACACTCATCACCCTATGGGCTACCTGGAGATTGCAGTGCCAGCATAACACTGTTGTACAAATGAGTAGATAGGCATGGGTTACCATCTGAGTTCTGGCAAGTGTGTGTATGTGAGTGAGTGTATATATTTGTAGGATACAGCATTCTGAGCCCACATTCTCCAAATACAATACACCTTGCCATACATTATAGGGGATAGTGATGTTGCTAACATTAGGAGAGCCATGACAAACCCTCACTCTACTATCCATGTGGCATGTGCAGTAAATGCATATCCCTGTAGTAGCACTGATTAGATAGACAAAAGGTCGTATTGCAGTCCTGGTCAATGTTTGATTGTGGGTATGTCATAGCATTATCATGGGTTTCAGTGAGTAAAATATCCAATGTGGGGTGTGGGTGCTGTGTATACTGTCTTTACACCATGGTACCCCCAGAACATGTCCCAAGGTCCGTTGTATGAGTACCACTGTCACCATCAACCATACAGGTAACTGATTACACTATCCAGCCCAATGATGCATGTGCTGTGTGCAGATTCTCTGTAACAGAATGGGCTCACTGACAAGGTAGTTAGCACTGACAAACCCAGATCTCTCAGATGTGTCTATGACTATGTGTTTGTCAATGTGTATATGACAGTATGTCAAACTATGTATTATTCATTAACACCCAGTACATCCCCCATTACCATACTGTACAAGGTATGGTGATGTTCTTCACTTAACAAACAACTCGGACACACCTCATCCTAAAAGCTGTGTGGTGTGTGCAATTAAGGCCAAACACATTAGTAGCAATAAGTACCTAGGTACGTATTCTACTTTTAGCGTTACCAAGTAAGTGTGCATGTATGTGAAGGGATCTACTTCAGTTTGCAGAAAATATATGTCCTAGGAGGTCATTTGTCTGAGAACTGACTGGCAAACACTAACATTTCAAAGGAACCATCTTGTGGCAATTCATTCCACCAAAACTAGTAGTATATGTGTAAATGCCCTCTTCCCATTGTACAGCTGTATAGCGATACTGGAGTTGGTATATATAGTTGGGTGTGGATGTTGTGGACACAGCCACCCTCATTGGGGTTATTGTTGTGTGTATCCCCCTGATTAGTCTGCTGTAATACTGTACAGTTTGTTAACAGGTTAAGTAGTTGTTAATCACACTACATGTGGTTCTACACCACCCCAAACCCTCCAAAGTGGAGGGCTGTGCCACCCACACCAGCACACCTATGTTTGCCAACTCCAGGGTTGCACTACATTGGGGAAGAGGACATATACCCTGTCAGTACCATCGTCAATGACATTAAACTGGCAGGCTGATTATTTACTGATATGATGTTTTGCATATTTTGTCTTGGTGGAATTACATAGGCCAAAATGAGTTCACTGCAAAATTAAGTACATCCATGTGTACAGTAATCTCTGTGTATTGCATCAACACCAAAGCCTGTGTGTGTGTGTGTGTGTGTGTGTGTGTGTGTGTGTGTGTGTGTGTGTGTGTGTGTGTGTGTGTGTGTGTGTGTGTGTGTGTGTGTTATTCACAAACATATAGTGTGTGCCACCCAGTACTCTTACCATTGTCCACTGTAGAAGAGCTGCTGACATCAGCCAACATGCACTATCCACAGCTATGAGTTTTTCTAATCATATCAACCAATTGGCGAATGATAGTTATTGAATTATAGGTTGTATAAAAGATTTATAAAGTCTAGGAAATCAAACATAATGAAGTCATTGTTTGTTAGTTACATTAGACCCAAACTTGAGTATGGAATAACAATATGGAAACCCTATAGGAAAACAAGCATGAATAAACTGGAAAGAGTACAGCAAAAATATACTAAGGGCATCCATGGATGTGAAAATCTAAGTTATTATGAAAGACTAAAATATCTGAATTTGTACAATGTCTCTTACATATATTTAAGAGGAGATCTTATTCAGGTATATAGGGCATTTAGGGACAACTACCTCTGGGAATGTTTGGGTTATCAAAAAGTACTAGAGAATCGTCAGATAACCTATGCAGAAGATTATATAGGAATGAGAAGTGTACTAATTGGTTCTCTGACAAAGTAGCTGATGCTTGGAACAGACTACTGAATTACATTAAAGCAAGTACTAGTTTAGATATTTTTAAGAACAACCTGGGCATTTATTATGGAAACAAGTGTGTTGGCATATTGGCAAGCTAGAAGGGCTTTAATGCCCCTGCTTGAAACATTTGTATGTATGTATGTATCTATGCACTCACCTGTATATACCCCTCAGACCTATCAGCCATGTGGCACATGCAGTAACTGTTTACATACATGTTACTTGTGTTCAGTTGTACCCAGGATATGACACAGTCAATGTGTCGCCACAGTGCCATACCTCTTGTAGGAAATGACAGCAGACCAACATCCTGCTGACACATAGACACATACAACACAAACTGAATACATTATGGAGACCACAATCAGTCAGTGTCAATAACAGCTGTAATGCATCATGACTGGACAGCTACTCATCCTGACATGTAAGCATTAAACTTTCCAGCTGAAAACATGTTACACAGCATTGCATTGCTAAACCTTACTACATTCACCCTGTGCATCAGAACCATATTAGCGTGTCCTTGCATGGATGACAGGGATGTGGCACAGGTATCATCATGTGCACAGGGTGTGTTGTGGGTTTGCCAGCGACCTAGGCTGAGCTGTTTGGTTAACAGCATGTGTGTGAATTAGGGGGTTCTTTATCAATTGGGCTGTGTGGATGTGCTGTGTATAGGTATGGAGGTGCCCTAGCTGTGTTGGTGATGTGTGTGTGTGTGTGTGTGTGTGTGTGTGTGTGTGTGTGTGTGTGTGTGTATGCACACAGTCCTGCCATGTGGCTGCCCTATACAGGGGTTTGTTGGACAGCTGCAGACCATACATGGCAGAGTATACAGTTTACCGTGTTAGGCCACAGACACAAGAACTGTGCTTGCTAGGGGTTCCAAGGGCACTACCAGGTAGAAGCCCAGATATAGTACTCTCCCCTGATGAGGAAATTGTTCAATGGAGCCTCTTACCTGCTGAGACTGGCCAGGACCACTTGCACGTGGCCTGCTGTGTTGTGGTGTGGACAGCAGCCCCCCCTGCAGTGCTGGTACTGGTACTGCCACTACCGGAGTGGCTGTGATTTGGTGCATGTCCACGTAGACCTCTACCTGTTTGTGTTGCTGACCTATGACCACATGGCTGTCACCCTACTACCACCATATGCTCTAACACAGACACTGCATGGTCAAGGATTCCCACCATCTCACCCAACCATCTATCCAGGACCTCTGAAAAATAACAGTGGGCACCTGGAAGATCACAGATGTTATCAAGTACAGCAGAATGAATAGCCCTCTGGAGCCTCAGACTCTGTCTGGTGTATCCTTCCATACATGCCTGTGCCTTCATGATGGACCAAAACATGCGTCTGGTGACACCTGCTGTGGCACTTCTGCCAGGGGCATGATGGCCAGCAGCCCTCCTATGAGCACCCATGTACATCTGCCTGTGTGGTACCTCTCTTGTCATCTGGCTATGGCTGCTGTGTACAGATACACTTGTAGTCACCACACTGTTCTGTCCCATGTCACCACCCGCCAACTGTCCCTCATCTATTGCCACTGGTGATGGGGTATGTATAGGCATTGTGACTATGTGCAGAGATGGGGTGGATAAAAGTGGCATGTCAACCAATGGCACAGCTGCAGCCCCTGGCAACCCTACCTGTTCCTTACTATCACCATTGTCAGAGTCTGTATGGACACTATCAGTTTGCCTGCAGGAGGGACCCTGACCCACCTTGCCACTTGTGCGGGCAAAACAAAAAATGCAATTTAAGACCTGTACATCATTTCTTACCTCTGCACACACTAACACACACACACACACACACACACACACACACACACACACACACACACACACACACACACACACACACACTTACAGGTGAGGTGGCACAAAGATATTACACAGACCTCTCATTACCCAACAGTCAACATGCATGACATATGGCACTCAACAGTATGCACTACAGCTATGCTCAATCCTTGTTACCAACATTATACATCTCTGTGATGCATGAGTTGTGTTAATAGGGGATGGCCCTTCCCCTGGAACACACTGCACCCATGTACACAGTATTGCTGTGCACCTGTTCAGCACCCTGGAATGTACTGTGCATTATACCTCACGAGTGTACACACCACTACTGAATGTGTATATGTGTGGCAGTTATGTTAGCTCTGTTGTTTGCAGCCCCTATGTGTTTGTTTGACACATACTTGGGATGATATGAGGACAGATGTCAATAGAGAATGCCTGACCTCTGATTTGCAGATCTCATCATCAGCAGTGCATATATGAGCAATAAAATCCGACTATACTGACAATCTTCAAAGCTTACTGTGGGTATGAGGAATGTACACAGCCTTGTTGATATGCCAGCCTCTTCCATGATATGCAATGGGACCACAATACTGCATATGTTAACATTACACACACCTGATATGTGATGTATAACCTGTGCAATCAAATGCAGTATCAAATAAATGTGTTAGTTGTGTAGATGCTGATTGAGATGCATACAATATGTGAGTTGCATAAGTGTGCACGCCCGTAACATGATGGTTTGTTGCAGCACCTGTTAAGTGAACTACAGCAGTCACTATTCCTAGAATGGGTATACAAGCGTGGCCCATGTTCACTTGCCATTATTTGGTCACTCCGCCCTACAAATGTCCCCCAACTCTGCCAGATTGCAAGGTCAGCTCATGTGCACAGCCCTTGCAGGTCACACAGTGCCTTCACCATTGATGTGGAGTCAAGGTTATGTCTGGCACAATTTATGACCTTGACTGTGTTCAGCTACAGACATTCTTAGCGAACTTTGGATATATGCTTCAGTTCACTGTTGTGTTTCAGGATGACACCCCTCCTTATCCTCAGCCTTATAGCAGGTGCTTGACAGCTATGGGCCTCTCATGAGAGTTATTTTGCAGTGTTCCAAATTCAGAATGCCATGTCTACTGGCCTAGTTCCTGCTAATGAACAGCAAACCTAAAGGTGTACACTGGCACCAGCAAGATACAGATGGGGATGGTGGGCCTGAGGTGGAGTGAGGTGTTGCTTGTGCACCACATGTATCTTTATTAATAATGTCTGTAGGTTTCAGCCTTGGTCTCAGTACACCTTTACACATTGCAGCACATGCCTTTGGGAGACATGATGTTATGCATATGCTACCTGTAGAGTGCCCTGGATGATGTTTCCTGTGGAAAACTCTTCCATCTGATTACACTAACCCATAGGCCACACTTATGCAGATTCCAGGCGATTGTCAACACAGGTACTGCACAGGCAGTGCTTTCTAGACATTCCTGCAAGTTCCACAGTGTTGCTGCATGTTTCTGGGCAGCCTCCATGACCAGTTTGCAACATGTGTTGTCATCTGTCTTGGATGGGCATCTGCTTATTTTGTACATTAATGTTGTCCCATACTTCATAGTCACATACATGACTGTCTGCACTGTTTGACATGGTATATTCAGTGGTGAAGTAAGGCTATTTTTCCTACTCCTGAGAGCTACCTTTCAGATATGGGATCCATTCCATGGTTTGTAAGATGTGTGCAAGCCACGGCTGCCTCTGTTGCAGGTGAGTGGGCAAATGTCATGGACATTCTTCTTGGACAGCAGGCTTGGTGTGACATTGAGGCCCTGTACTTGATGGAAGGTGTGTACTCAAGAAGAGTGAATGCTGTCAGTACCTCAAAAGCTGCTTTCACAATATGTTATTTGGAGTGTGTGCACACATATGCTTCCAGTGTTTGTTAAGGTATGTATTCCCCATATTTGTTGTCCTAACATAGGATTCCATATTACACATTCATTGCTCATGTTAGTATCACATTACAGGTGGTAAAAGGTGTGGAATGTGGTATTGTGATATGCCGTTGTGTAGATCTGTAACAGTTGCCATTGTAACAGTGGAGTATACACTGTTGTAGCCACTGTATAATGGTATTGTTTCAGACATGTTCCTACTGTAGGCCATTTGTCCCCACCATTATGTTCATCTCTGTCTACACATCTTGCACTGACAGGATGTTTGATATACTGCAGGACTCTTACATACCCTTCAGATATGCCACCATGGTGACCACTGTGACGCAGTGCAGTTAACAGCAATGTTAAGTGAACATGTACAGCATGCATTATGGGTAAGTGTGTTAAAGGTGTGCATGGCAAATACCATGGCCATAACATGGCCAGTGTATTGGCAAACCTGAATAAAACAACTCCATACTCACCAGCTACAGGCTGCTGTCCCAGTTGTATACCAGAGGGACCTACACAGTTGTGTGAGAGATGTAATGTCATTAGCCTCATATGTGGCATTGGTACATGATGGGAGCATCATTTTAGTACATCAACAGTACAAACCCACAATACTAGAGATTATGCACATCTTTTCATTACTACACTGCAGCAACAGACTATGTTATCTGACATATGCATGAAGATACTTTACAGATGAAGATGGATAAGCAAATGTGGTCTACTAATGTGCCCTGGGGCCTTACCTGCACACTCCTCGTCCATTGTGTGGGTAGCACCCACCTCTACAATGCTATCTTCAGGTTCCTGGCTTGGCTGGTGGGGGGGGGGGGTGCCACAAGGCTGGTGAGAAGCTCCTCAGCATGTGTCAGTGGGGGTTGGATGGCATGACCTCTGCCTGTGGCTAGCTGGTTCTCTCCTAATTGCAGCAACATGCTGACGGGTGTGGAGTATGAGATAAGTGCAACGATGGCACACCTGCTCATAACTGCGCCTATGCAGGCCGACATTGTTTACACTGTGGGCGAGGTCATTCCACAGGGCGGTCCTCTACTGGAGATCATGGGCTGTGCATCCAAAGAGGGTTCTGTGATGTAGTACAATGAAGTTTATGATAGTATCATTCTCCTAGGGAGTATACGCAGGGAGACATTCACGGGACATGGTACCTGGAAGACATAAACAGGAAAAAAGGTCAGAGGACATCATACGTCAAGGAAATAATAGTTGTTAATTGACATCTCTCTCTCTCTATCACCATATCTGCAACAATAATCTGAACACACAAATCAATGGGTATGTTTACACCAAACCTATTGTTGGGACATATATTCTATTGTTCAACAAATATTGAAATGTGTTTCTATTCATGTTCCATGTTGAAAGACTATCATTGGTGGCCTTTTGCTATCAATGTAACCTGCATGCTGTTGTAATGGGCACTGTGGTTCCATATATGCATGTGTTCTGTATGCTATACAACTGTTCCAAATCTGGTGTTTTGGGTTAAAGGGAATATCTATGCATGCTTTTATAACTAATCCTGGATTGTGTTGACTATTACTAATCCACATATGTTCTAAAACTGCAACACAATAGCATGTTTGGGAAGGCCGTTCCCAGTGGACCCACCTCTCCCACCTCAACTGGCCATGGCAGTGGGCCACAGCACATCTGGGACCCACCATGGGACCTCCTCATCTGCTGGTCTTGCACTACCTTCATGTGGAACCACCTCAGGGGATGGGGCTCCTCAGAGAGGATCCTATCATCTGAAGTCAGTTCCAGGGTCTGGTGCATAGGGAGCTCTGCAGAGAATTGGGACAGCTGCTACACCAGCTTGAGGGCCTCATGGCGCAATTAGAGGGTTCATAGGTTCATAGGTAAGTACTAGGCTATCTGCCCATGGCATTTATAAGCCTAGCCACAGAGTGATGGCTTTCGCCTCCCCATTAGATTAGTAACCTGGGCCTCTGTCAACAGGGCTCCTGAAGTGATCCCAGGGTAGAACTTACGATTGCCCATCCACTCATCAAGATTTCTCTTGAAGAGGGTCAGAGAGGAGCTCTGTCGAATATGGATTGGTATTCTATTCCAGAGTGAGGGGAGTCACTGGGACAGGAATCTATCCCTCCAGCATGTCCTGTTTATTGTTGTACATAGGTTCAAGTCACTAGAATGAGTGGTTCTGAGGGATCTCGTTTTTTTGAGGTGAAGCATGTCCATTAGTTCAGGGTTTGACATGGCCCTATAGGTCAGGCATAGGTCACCTCTGAGCAGACGGTAAGTGACTGAGAAGAGCTGGAGCTTTTTTAGTTGTGCTTCATAGGGTAGTTGTTTAAGGCCCTTAATCCTCTTAGTGAGGTACTTCTGTGGTCTTTCTAGTTGTTGCAGTTGTCTAGTGAGGTACATCCCAAATGGGGCATTATACTCTATTATGGGCCGAATGAGTGAGGAGTAAAGGGGCACAATCACCTCCTTGGATCTGGATGAGAAACCCTTTGTGATCAGGTGTGCCACATAGAAGGATTTCCTGACCGTTTTGGCTATGTGGTTATCAAAAGAGAGCATGCTATCTACTTGGGTACCCAGGTCCATAATAACTTCTTCTGTACTTAGTGGATTCTATCTATGTGGTAGTTTGTAGGTACTTTGTTTTTCCCATATGGGATTACTATGCATTTTTTGGCATTTAGCTTGAGGCCGTGACTTTGACAACAGGTGTTTGTCTCTGTGAGACTGTTTTGCAGGATGTCTGTGTTAGCTGGAGAGTCAATTATAGCACCCAATTTACAGTCATCTGCAAACTTGGTTAGCCACAGTCCCTCCGCCTTTGCCTGTACTTCGGAGAAATATATACCAAACAGGAGGGGTCCCAGGAATGAGCCCTGTGGGACTCCGCTTGTGACTGGTTTAGAGTCAGACATGGTGCCTGCCACTCTTACCATGTGGGTTCTGTCTGAGAGCCAATTGGCAACCCATCTCGTGACATGGGAGTTGATATTTAAGCTGGTGAGTTTGTCTATGATTCCTGAGTGTGGGATGGTATTGAACGCCTTAGCGAGGTCCAGATATGCTGTGTGGACCACCTTCCCTTCATCTATGGCCTTGGTGACTGTTTTGAAGAAGTCGACCAAGTTCAGGAGGCAAGATCTGCCTTTAACAAAGCTGAACTAGGTGGGGTCCAGTGTCTGGAGGTTCCCAATGTCCCTGTTAATGAGCTCCATGATAATGCGTTCCATGGCTTTGCAGACCAAGCTAGTCAAGCTTATAGGGCGATAGTTCCCAGGGTCAGTTGTGGTACCACCTTTGTGGAGTGGTACAATGCTGCTGTATGCCATTCTTTGGGTACATAGCCTGTAGAGAGGCTGAGTTTGAATAGTGATTTGAGATGGGGGGTTAGTTCATTTTGAAGCTCGTGTAAGACACAACCTGGGATAGCATCTGGTCCCATTGATGCTGTGTTTTTGGCCTTTGCAAGGGATGTCTTTACTTGTGTGTCTGAGATATCTGGAGCGCCACATTCTTCTGGGATGGGTGCTAGCCCCTTTGGTAGAGAGGGGGGGTGAAGTCTGCACTGAACTTGTCAGCCAGGATGTTGGCAATGTCGGTTGGTTCAGTGTATTTATGGCCATTATGCACTAGCTCGGAGCATATCTGAGAGTTTGCCCCTAGACTCTTGACATAGTTAAAGAAGGCCTTGTGATTATCCTTAGAGTCATTGGCTATTTTTCTTTTGAAGTTGGCCTTGGATGATTTAATGAGGGAGCGCGGTTTTTTACTGATGTTAATCAGAGATGCCTTCTTATTTTGGGATTTTGTTCTATCTTGCAGGAGTTTCCTCATTCTGTTGTAAAGTTTATTTATGGCCAGGGTCCACCACACTGGCTTCCTCATTTTTGAGGAGTTGGTCTTGGTTTTACTTGGGATGGCTCGGTCCATGCATTCTTGAAGGTGTTCATAGAATGCACTTGTAAAGGATTCTGCATATGGGTCATCATTTTCCATTTGATTGGGAGCTTTGAATCTTCCCACCTCGGTCTTGAGGAGTGTGAAGCTGGCTTTAGAGAAGTTTTTTTTTCCATACACCCCTCCCTGTCCAAGGTGCTTACCCCCCACATGTGTCAGCCTGACCCTCATGCTCAGCCCCCAGCACAACCACTTTCAAGGCCATGAAGATGCAGTGATGACTGCTCATGGGTGTGGACCTTACAACCACTGTTTTCATTTGGAAGCTCACAGGCTTCCAATTTCCAAACACCCCTCCCTGTCCAAGGTTATTACCCTCCACATGTGTCATATACCACCCTTGTATGCTGTCTTGTCTGTCTTGTCTGTCTTCCAATCCAATCTACCTCCCAAAACATACCTATGATCCTTCCCAGTATCCCACTCTCACCTTAACAAAAAGGGCAATCCGTTCCCAAAAAGAATTTCACATCATACATAACTGTCTATTTCATTCCTGCTGACAACTGCTTAAAAGTGCCTAATTACTCTGTATCCAGAAGCACTTGTTCTGGCCAGCAAAAAAATTATTAGCCCTTGCAAGTGTCTAACCCAGGACCCTGCACACCATAGCCACAGCAATTTACCACTAAGCCATCTGAGCTGCAGATATGTGTGATGTTTTCTCAAACATATCATGGACTACAGTCATTCAACAGTAGGGAAAATATATATATATATATATATATATATATATATATATATATATATATATATATATATATATATATATATATATATATATATATATATATATGTGTGTGTGTGTGTGTGTGTGTGTGTGTGTGTGTGTGTGTGTGTGTGTGTGTGTGTGTGTGTGTGTGTGTATGTATATATATGTATATATATATATATATATATATATATATATATATATATATATATATATGTGTGTGTGTGTGTGTGTGTATGTAGACATACATGTATATATATATATATATATATATATATATATATATATATATATATATATTTATATATGGAGTGCATTCAGACATCAGATCCACACTCTGAACCTCCTTCCTCCACAGCTGAACTGTTCTGCCTTGCTACAAAACAGAGCATCACATGTGGACACAGCCTAACATTGGGGGGGTATATAGTGACAGATCGTAGATATTACTATAACAAACCTATGCAGTTTGTGCATGATACATTTCACATTGCCATGACTGTTCTGAAGGTGGTGGGGTCTCAAACTCATGTCTTGCCGCCTTTCGTTAATTCCGCCTAAAATGCCGATTTTCTAGAGTTTCTGTGATTTAAAAAGCTTGTTTCAGCTACATATTGTACTTGTTTTACTGCCTGCCCTTTAACAAAATAGTTTTTGTGTTTAAATTACCCTGTTTAACTATTGTAGGCTACACACTCAAGTGTGATAGCTATTTATGTGCATTTAAAGTGTTTTTTTGATTGTATCTGCTTTATTTTCTGAAAAAAAAACCCAAAAAACAAAAAAAATACTTGTTTTCCCACCTTTATAAGCTAGTTTTAGTCCAGTTTTCAGGTTAGTGCTGAATTCAGGGCTGTGTTACAAGTTTCTGTGTTTGCCCATACCTTACTTGGATAGAAGGAAGTTTCTCTGTTCACTGTGAGAGAGGGAGCCCTTTGAGCAGCCTATCTGTCCCTGGAGGAGTGGTTTCAGCCCAGAAATTAGTAGTTTATGAGCCATTTTGGGCTAATTTCTATCTCTTTCATTTCCCTGCTATAAAACCCACATTTACACGGTTTTGCGCACCAGGCAGCGGTGGTTAGCTAGGGTATAACTAGTCCTGCCTCCACAAAGTCTACTCTTCAATTTTTCCCTTGTAACTAGACAAACTTTTAACTTAAGCACTCAAATTATTCACTTTTCATCCTGGCAGTTGCCCAAAACTCATAGCAAGCACTAATAAACCTTAGCACTAGACCCCCCCTATACTGTAGAGAAGGACAAGGCTCCAGGAATCTAAACCTCAACACAACAATAAATAGGATGTGCTGGAGGGATAGATTCCTGTCCCAGATACTTCCCATGCTCTGGAACAAGATTCCAATCTACATTAGTCAGAGCTCCTCACTAACCCTCTTCAAGAGAAACCTTGACGAGTGGATGGGAAACAGAAAGTTTACCCCAGGGATCACTTCAATGGATCTGCTGGACAGAGGCACAGGGAACTAATCTAAGGGGGTGGCGAAAGCCAACACATTCCGGCTAGGCTTATAAATGCCTTCGGGCAGATAGGCTAGTACCTACCTATGAACCTATGAACCTATGTGTCTATTATGACTTCATTACTTCCACCTTCAGCTATTTGCCCGACTAATATAGATGTTTGGAGGAACAGAACAAACACTATGATGGCTTATATCTTGACATTCTGTGCCGATCTACACAGTTGACAAGTATGGCCCACTGCCCATAGAGCCAGATGCTATGTCCATAGCAGTTGTTCATTAGGACATTATCACAGCAAGTCTTGATGGCACATACAAATCTTTCAACATCATATATCCTATTATTATAGACCAAGTTCTACATTCAATTACATGCTGACATGTTTCACATACCTGTTTTGATATTGTGCTCTCTTCTGTATACCAGTTGGATGTCTTCCTTGTTTGGGTTGTTTTTTTTTGTTTGTTTTAGTAGTATTTTTGTTTTTTAGTATTAGTATTATTTATTTTTTTTTCTCTCTCGCTATCTATCTCTCTGTCTCTCCACTACAGGGATAGAGCTGGTTTGAATAGGTTGCAGCATGGCTTTTGTAGGTGATGCTCATGATAAGGTGATGTCCTCTGCACTAATTGGTGTTCCCCACTTGCTGATTGCATGCAGCCAGCTGTGTACTTCCAATAGCCAGTGTCATAGTAACCCACTACTATAAATCACTACATCATGTGGACATTGTCCCTTTACCTTTCCTGTATGAAAGACATCATTCCTGTGTGTGGGCAGTGGTGTTACAGACAGCAGGTAGCAATACCTCTAACAACAGGACTTGTGGACACAGGCCAACTACATTTTTGTATAAGGTTCCAGACCTAGGGACAGTGTGTGAGTATTGCTGTTATGTGTATTTAATACTGCTAGTTTTACAGGGTTTGTGTGTACATGCTAGTTTTGGATGGAATGCAGTCTGTCTGCATAGCTCTCAACTGTGGGCCTATCCACATGATGGTCAGAGGATTGACTGTTATATCTGTTCACCACACAGGTCTTGTCCCTGACATATCAGTGCCATTCTTTCCATTGATTATCAGTGCATAGCAACATCCATTTGGGTTTCTGACTTCAGATTCCTGAGTTGCATGTTGCAGCCAATCCTGTAACACCAGCAACTTTCACAGTGTATAACAGCAATATTTCAAACATGTCCCTGTGCTTCAGCCTCTGTCCTCCACCTATATACCAGGCTTTGTCCAGATGTCATGCAGTAAGAGGTTGATAGGTAATGGCCTATCATTATTTAGTGCTGACATTCCTGCTATCATTCCAGTGATGTTGTGGACTCCCACACAAATTGTGGGATATGGTCCATATATTTCAGGGCTACAGCTGGACTAAACATGTGTGACCCTGTACAGTCCAGAGGTCAGTGTATGGATAATACTGTTATATGCCCTTGTAAGACATTTTATGGGGGAGGGCTTTTATATGCTTTTAACCTAGGCTGTTACAACATGTGAGGGATATCAGTAATAAGAAACATTAAGGTATATGGCTGTATATTTTCATACATTTCACCATGGGAACAGTGGTGGGCTAGACCTTACTGTCTTACACTCAGTTCTGTCAGTGTGATAGTGACATTTTAAGTTAAGCATTGCTAACATCTGCTAACAGATACATTTATATTGTGACAACTAATACTTGTCCCCCTTGGGGATGAGCACAGAGTGTAATTGGAAGCTGTTGAACTACATCTGTAATTAAGTGTTGATTGATTCTTATCTTCAAGGCAAGTGTGTTTTTACTGTTGTACTACTTGAAGGCTTTAGCCTAGACAGCAAAGTATGTTATGTTTTGCAGATTACTGTATCATATGTTTTGTTTGAGAGTTGCATTAATCAGTTATTATGTATTTCAAACACCTAATTGCTATAAGAAATGACAAAAAACAACTGAAATAGTACACAAATAAACATTTCTATGCATGCAAACTTGTGTGAAGTGTCCTCTCGTTTGCACTGTGTTTGGATATATGTTTCATGCAATAATTCTCATTTGTAGGAAAGAATCAGACACTGGCCATTTGAAAAGGTGGCAACTATAGGAATAATGGCTGTTTGATATGCTGTGCACCCTCTATATATACTATTTATACATATATATCTACAAGTATTTATATATTTATATGTGTATGTATGTGTATATACACACACACACACACACACACACACACACACACACACGTGTGTGTGTGTGTGTGTGTGTGTGTGTGTTTATGTGTGCGTGTGTGTTTGTGTATATGTATATATATATATATATATGTGTGTGTGTGTGTGTGTGTGTGTGTGTGTGTGTGTGTGTGTGTGTGTGTGTGTGTGTGTGTGTGTGTGTGTGTGTGTATCATTGGGATGTTTAGTGCTTCAACATTGTGCATTCCCTATGGTAGACTGACTGTTCTGCATGATTCATTAGAGAAATCATCCTGACATCTTACAGCTGAGATGGCTTACTGTTAACTTGTTGCTATCTTGTGCAGGGTCCTGGGTTCAAGTCTTGCAAGTGCTGGTTATTGTGTTGCAAGTAGATCAGCTCAGCTGTGGAGGAAGGGATGATGACAATAATTACAAGAGATCCCTATTTTGGGCCCTTTCACCTCCATTAACAGTGCCTTTGGTCAGATGTTTTGCAGTGAGAGGTTCAGAATGTGGATCCACTGTACGAATGCAATAAATATATATATATATATATATATATATATATATATATATATATATATATATATATATATATATATATATATATATATATATATATATATATATATATATATATATATATATATATATATATATATATATATAAATATATATATATATATATATATATATAAATATAGACATTTATATATATATATATATATATATATATATATATATATATATATATATATATATATATATATATATATGTATCATCATCATCATCATCTTCTTTCGGATACTCCCATTAGGGGTTGCCACAGAGATCACCTGTTTCCATTTTTTCCTGTCCTCTGCATCTTGCTCTGTCACAACAACCACCTGCATGTCCTCTCTCACCACATCCATAAACCTTATCTTAGGCCTTCCTCTTTTCCTGTTACCTGGCAACTTCATCCTTAGCATCTTTTTCCCAATATACTAAGCATCCCTCCTCAGCACATGTCCAAACCAACATAATCGTGCCTCGCTGGCTTTGTCTCCAAACCTTCCAACCTGGGGTGACCCTCTAATATACTTATTCCTAATCCTGTCCACCCTCGTCACACCCAGTGCAAATCTTAACATCTTTTATTCTGCCACATCCAGTTCAAACTCATGCCTTTCTGTCAATGCCCTTTCACTCTTACAGGTACTCGTCTGTCACAAATCACTCCTGACACTCTTCTCCACCCACTCCATCCTGCCTGTACTCTCTTCTTCACCTCTCTTTCACACTCACGGTTACTCTGAACTATTGACCCCAAGTATTTAAACTCATCCACCTTCGCCACCTCTACTCCTTGCATCCTCACCATTCCTCTTTCCTCCCTCTCATTCACACACATATATTCTGCCTTAGTCCTGCTGACCTTCATTCCTCTTCTCTCTAGAGCATATCTACATCTCCCCAGGGTCTCCTCCACCTGTTCCCTACTCTCACTACAGATCACAATGTCATCTGCAAACATCATAGTCCACGGGGACTCCTGTCTGATCTCGTCTGTCAACCTGTCCATCACCATTGCAAATAAGAAAGGGCTCAGAGCTGATCCTTGATGTAACCCCACCTCCACCTTAAATGCATCAATCACTCACACCACAGACCTCACCGCTGTCACACTACCCTCGTACATATCCTGTACCATTCTTACATACTTCTCTGACACTCCTGACTTCCTCATACAATACCACAACTCTTCTCTAGGCACCCTGTCATATGCTTTCTCTAAGTCTACAAAAACACAATGCAACTCCTTCTGACATTCTCTGTACTTCTCCATCAACACTCAGAGCAAACATTGCATCTGTAGTGCTCTTTCCCGGCATGAAACCATACTGCTGATCACTAATCATCACGTCCCTTCTTAACCTTGCTTCCACTACTCTTTCCCATAACTTCATGCTGTGACTGATCAGTTTAATACCTCTGTAGTTACTACAGCTCTGCACATCACCCTTATTCCTAAAAATCGGTACCAAAACACTTTTTCTCCATTCCTCAGGCACCCTCTCACTTTCCAAGATTTCATTAAAAAAGTTGGTTAAAAACTCCACTGTCATTTCACCTAAACACATTCATGCTTCCACAGATATGTCATCTGGGCCAACAGCCTTTCCATTCTTTATTCTCTTCATAGCTATCCTTACTTCCTCTTTGCTAATCCATTGTATTTCATGATTCACTATCCCTACATCATCCAACCTTCTCTCCCTCTCATTCTCTTCATTCATCAGCCCCTCAAAGTTCTCTTTCCATCTCCTCAACACACTATCCTCACTTGTGAGTATGTTTCCCTCATTATCCTTTATCACCTTTACCTGCTGCACGTCTTTCCTAGCTTGGTCCCTCTGTCTAGCCCATCGGTACAGGTCCTTTTCTCCCTCCTTAGTATCCAACATTTCATACAACTCTTCATATGCCTTATCCTTAGCCTTCACCACCTCTCTCTTTGCCATGCACCTCATTTCCTTATACTCCTGTCTACTTTCTTCATCTCGCTGACAATCCCACTTCTTCTTTGCCAACCTCGTTCTCTGTATACTCTCCTGTACTTCCTCATTCTACTACCATGTCTCCTTGTCATCCTTCCCCTGTCCAGATTTGATACCAAGCACCTTTCTAGATGTCTCCCTTATTAGCTCTGCTGTAGTTACCCAGCTATTTGGTAACTCTTCACTGCCACCCAGTGCCTGTCTTAACTCATCCCTGAGCTCCACCTTACAATTACCTTTTTTCAATTTCCACCATTTGATCCTTGGTGCTGTCCTCACACTCCTCCTCCTCTTCTTATTCACCAACGTCATCCTTCAAACCACCAACCTATGCTGCCTAACTACACTTTCTCCTGTCACCACTTTACAGTCTCCAATCTCCTTCAAACTGGCCCTCCTACATAATATATAACCACCTGTGTGCATCTTTCTCCACTCTTGTATGTCACCCTATGCTCCTCCCTCTTGTTAAAATACATATTCACCACAGCCATGCCCATCCTTTTCGCAAAATCCACTACCATCTGACCTTCTGCATTCCTTTGTTTAACACCATACCTACCCATCACTTCCTTATCCCCTCTGTTCCCTTCACCAACATGCCCATTGAAATCTGCTCCAGTCAACACTCTCTCACCCTTGGGTACAGTCATCACCACTTCATCCAATTCACTCCAAAATTTTCCTTTCTCATCCATTGCACACCCAACTTGTGGAGCATAAGCATTACAACATTCATCATTACACCATCTATTTCCAGCTTCATAAACATCACCCTATCCGACACTCTTTTCACCTCCAAAACACTCTTAGCATACTGTTCCTTCAGAATAACTCCTACGCCATTTCTCCTCCCATCCACACCATGATAAAACAATTTGAACCCACCTCCGATACACCTAGCTTTACTCCCCTTCCATTTGGTCTTTTGCACACACAATATACCAACCTTCCTTCTGTCCATTATATCAGCTAGCTCTCTCCCTATACCAGTCATACTGCCAACATTCAAAGTTCCAACCCTCACTACCACAGTCCTAGCCTTTCTCCTCTCTTCCTGCCTTTGGCCGTGTCTTCCGCCTCTTCTCTTCCTTCAGCCAACAGTAGCCCAATTTCCGCTAGCACCCTGTTGGCTAACAGTACTGGTGGCGGTCGTTGTTAACCCGGGCCTCGACCAATCTGGTATGAAAATACTTACTGGTGTCTGCATGAAATGATTTGATGAAGATTTATGCTGGATGACCTTCCTGACGCAACCCTCCCCATTTATCCGGGCTTGGGACTGGCATAAAGAAATGCACCGGCTTGTGCATCCCCAGTGGCTGGGTTATATATATGGATCTACTGTATTTGGTCAAATTTCATTTGGTCGAAAATGATTTCAGGCAGCCCACTTCACTGAAAGCTCATTTGACTGAAAGCTCATTTGGTCAAATTACATTTGGTCGAAAATAGTATTTAGCCCCTGCCCCACTGCACTGTGAACCTGGAGTCAGAATATTAAGTAAGGGGGGTGTAGGGGGCACAGCTCACCACACCGGAAGGTGTGGGGGGCATAGCCCTCCGCATAATTGCAGTCTGTGCACTATTATATACGTGTGTCCATTAAAAATACATTGAAACATATAACATCAGTAAAAACTATTTGCAAAATGTGGGGGGCTATGCCCCCCACAACCACCAATGTAGGGGGCTGTGCCCCCCAACTTTATATTCTCACTTCAGGGTTGCACTGTAATGGGGCAGGGGCTATATTCCATTTTCGACAAATGTAATTCGACCAAATGAGCTTTCAGTCAAATGTGCTTTCAGTGAAGTGAGCTTTCTGAAATCATTTTCGACCAAATGTAATTTGACTAAAAGCAGTAGACCCGTATATATATATATATATATATATATATATATATATATATATATATATATAAAGAGAGAGGGAGAGAGAGAGACATATATATAGGCATGTATGTCTACATATAGACATATATGTCTACACATATACATATATATATATATATATATATATATATATATATATATATATATATATATACACACACATACATCTACATATATAAATACATTTTCCCTACTGTTGAATGACTGTGCTGTATGATATGCTTGATTAAACATCACACTTATGTTGACCGGAAATGGCTTAGTGGTAAATCACTGTAGCTATTGTGTGCAGGGTACTGAGTTTGAGACTTGCAAGGACTGATTATTTTGTTGCTGGGCAGAACAAGGGCTGATTTCCCTTTTTTCAGGTGAGAATGGCATGTTGGGGAAGGATAGTAGGTGTATTTGTGGAGTTAGGTTGGCTAGGAAGACAGACAAGACAGCATACAGGAACTATATATGACACATGTGGGGAGTAAACACTGTGGACATGGAGGGGTGCTTGGAAATCAGAAGCCCATGAGCCCCCAAATGGAAACAGTGGGACTGAGGTACCCACCCTTGGGCAGTCCCCACTGCAGCTTCATGGCCCCAAAGGTGGCTGTGCTGGGGGCTGAGCAGGAGGGGCAGGGTGACCCTCTAAATCCACCATGTGACCATCAAGTTGGCATAGTAGATCTCCAAACTCATTTTGGAGTTTGCTAAGCATCAATCCCCGGACCTGACTTCGGGTGACAGGATCCTGCCTGCACCCATTCCCAGAGGGGGGCAAGCCCCATCCTCTGAGGCAGTTCCGCCCAAAGGTGGTGCAGGGCCAGCAGACGAGGAGGTCCCAGGGTGGGTCCCAGATGTGCTGGGGCCCAGTGCCACAGCCAGATGAGGTGGGAGAGGTGGGTCTGCTGGGACCGGCTTTCACAAACGTGCTATGGTGTTGCAGTTTTAAAACATATGTGGGTTAGTAATAGCCAACACTATTCAGGATTAGTTATAACAGCATGCATAGATATTCCCATTAACCCAAAACACCAGATTTGGAACAGTTGCATAGCAAACAGAACACATGCATATATGGAACCACAGTGCCCATTACAACGGCATGCAGGGTACATTGATAGCAAGAGGCCACCAATGATAGTATTTCAACATGAAACATTAATAGAAACACATCTCAATATTTATTGAACAATAGGATATATGTCCCAACTGTAGGTTTGGTGTAAACATACCCATTGATTTGTGTATTTAGATTATTGTTGTAGATATAGTGGGGGAGAGAGAGATGACAATTAACAACTTATATATCCTTGTAGTACTCACAACTTTAATGATCATTGCTCTAATCATTAAGGTACAGGTATTATTACAATATCCTATGGCATTGGTTTGAGCAGTGGTATGTTTGTACACAGTGTATACTTCACCTGTCTTATAGCTAAATTCTACATCTCTTAACTGGTAGACCTGTGGAGGGAATGTTTGTTAACACTACCTGACTATTTCTACACATATTCACATATTCCGAGTTAATATTATGCACATACCTCTCAATTTCTTAATGCATGCACCCTGGACAAAGCTTGACAACATGGGGGTGCAAGTAGGGACACATTTTGAATATTGCTCTCATAAATTTGGAGAGTTGCTAGATTGACAGGGTTTGTTTTAATATATATTTCCTAAAGGTTTTGTGGTCTGAAAATCAAATGTTATGTCATTATTTAGTGACTACAATTCTGAGATCATCCCACTGATTGGCCAGGGAGACAGAGGAGCAGGCAAAAAATATGAGCCAATTATCTGGACATTCTGAAAAAAATCTGTACACTTGAGAGGTATGATTATGCATACAGCTTACTACCACTCCCAGGATTCGAACCATGGCTGTGTCTTCTAAAAATACAACATTTTTTTAAGTTTCAGCAGTGTGCTATTTGGATATTGTGTCTATCTCTTCAGTGTTTTCTGTCTAAGTCTCTCTTGGTTGTACAATCTGATCTTGTACTTACAAGAGTCTTATACAGACATTCCTAGACATTTTTTTATGTAGCACAGTGTGGTTAACAGTGGTTAACACAACATTACTATTCAGAGAATGCAACAATAAATGCCATACAATACCAGAATAAACACAACCAGTCCAGGATTTAGAGCTTTATTGCCAGGCAGTTACAGTTTTATTTAAATATGACCTATATGAGAGTATTACTGTCATATTGTCTGGTTTATTCAGTATAACCCATAGACAGTTTTTCTACTGCCAGGTGACTTTCTACTACTTTATATTTATTTGGTATGACTGCTACAGGCAGGATTGTTACTCACCAGCCTTGCAACACAGCCTTTGCAGCCTACTAGCATGGGCTTCCTGATTCACTGCCCACTTAGCTGCCACTGTAAGGGAAATATTGAAATATTTAGGGATACCTATCCATCATATACACAGGCTGGACATTAGTAAACAGTTATTGGTATGAATGCTTACACACTGCTGG
Organism: Protopterus annectens; assembly: GCF_019279795.1. Classification (NCBI taxonomy): domain Eukaryota; kingdom Metazoa; phylum Chordata; order Ceratodontiformes; family Protopteridae; genus Protopterus; species Protopterus annectens. Next base: position 1,144,703,318 of record NC_056732.1, on the reverse strand, counting down.
GACATCACCCCTCTGCCTTGCTTCTTGGACCCACTTGTCCAAGAGCTCCCTCTTTCTTTGCTTCAAGTCGGCATTGTGGTGCCGGACCTGCTCACCCGTCCAAGGGATGCCAGTGGCACTGGTGAGATCATAGGTGAGATGGTCCCAGGCTTGCGCTTTATATTGGGAGCCTTTGTACTGGCCCTGCAGCAGTCTCTCATGATGGTTTTGTACCAGGAGTCCTACCATGACCTTGGACTCCTGTATGCCCCAGCGCTGCACACAGAAGCGCATGCCCTCGCCAACTCCTGCCATACTGTCTACAGTGGGAAGCTGCAACCAGTTATGAACTGTATTCCCACCTGTGGAGTTTAAATATGGTCGATTTCCTACCCTTTGCTGTGATTGGATGGTTTTGAATATGCTGAGCAAAGCTAAGCTATGGGCAAACCTGCTTAGCTAAAGTTGGCAATGCTTAAAGGGACAGGTTCAACACTGCTTACTGATGGGCAAATCCACTTATCTAGGATACTCATTGCTTAGCAGTCATCTTTACACAATGCTTACACCTGGTAAGCAGAGCTGTGCAATGCTTAGCATTGCTTATTTTTCATTGTATAGACTATCTGCTGTATGGCATTGATTCATCATTCATTACATGTTATAAATTTGTTTACTGTCCTTGACATCCCCCAATGTGTTTTATTACATTTATTCATGCGTGACTATACTGCATGGGGCACTTGTGTTTATATAGGGGTTCCACAACTTTATTAAACTGACACCTCAGATCTGGACCTAATGCAGTACTCTGGTTAACAAATATATATTATTTAGTAGCTAATTATAAAAATAAATGTTTACGTACTGCTTTCACATGCAAAATCAGTTTGGTTATAGTGGTATCAAACCAGGAGTGGTTGCTTGCAAAGCATACGCTCTAACCACTACACTTTTGAAATACTGCTTATAGGTTCATAGGTTCATAGGTAGATACTAGGCTATCTGCCCTAGGGCATTTATAAGCCTAGTCAGAGTGTATTTGGCTTCCGCCTCCCTATTAGATTAGCCTACTGTGCCTCTGTAAAGTAGGTCACAGAAGGTACCCTTTTAAGTTTAGTTTACTGTGCCTCTGTCTAGCAGGGACACAGAAGAGATCCCAGGGGTGAATATGGGTTCATAGGTAGATACTAGGCTATCTGCCCTAGGGCATTTATAAACCTAGCCAGAGTTATAAGCCTAGCCTTGCTGGATGTCTCTTGGTATTTAACTTCTTGTGCTGTTTAAGCTGGACTAAGCGTAGCTAAGCAACAGTAACACCCATGCAGCTATGCTTAAACTTTATCACATTTATTAAAAAAAATATATCCATTGTGTTATTTTATTTGTACCCTTCAGAATATCCCTGCTAATGCTGAACCTGTTATTCTACTTATTCTACCAACTTTCTGCTTTGTGGGACGATTGTCCCTTTTGAGTTTGTCCATGTTCCTTACTCTGATGGGTTGGGAGGTGTACGCTATGTGCTTATGCTACATCTGTTATCCTGACAACATTTGTCTTGGTAGGGATGATTGTCCCTTATGGCTTTGATCCAGATTTGTTATCCTGATGGGTTGGGGGTGTTACGAGCATTCTCGCTCATTTTAAATTGCCAAAAGGCAATTCTGGAGTGCAGGAAGCATGTATATTGTGAGAGCTCTGTTATCACACGCACACCCTGTGCTCGTACACGGAACCATGTCTGTTTTAGAGCATGGCAGCACACCTTTATAAATATACACGGCCCGCTGATGTGCTGAACAGGAATGGTCCCTGCTGTGCAGGAATAACTTATTCCTGCACAGCTGCTTGCTGAATCCCAGGGTAAATTTATGCCTTTAATTCTTTACTCACCGCTTTATTTTATGTAAACCAGACTTTATCAGACTGATTTCATACTGCATGTCAAATGACAATCATTAAAGCCACATGACACCCCACATTTTTTTAATTATTTTCTATTTTTTTTTTTTTCTTAAGAGCACACTGACAATTAACTGAAGCATTTAATGTAGCTGTAGTACTTAACATTCATTTTCACTTGCCAATAATATTCTTTGTATTTTTAGTCATCTTCTTTAGTTGCTCCTTCTTCGTTCTGAGCCACAATTCTTTCCCTTTTATTATAGAGTTTGTTTATTGCTGCTGTTCACCAGACAGGTTTACACTTCCTTGAGGAAGATGATTTGGTGCTGTCAGGTATTCCTGAGTCCATGCAGCTATGTAGGTGCTCATATAGTTTTGTGGGTGTAGGCTTGGACATTGGTGCTAGTTCCAGCTGAAGTGATGGTGGCTGTGAAGCTGCTTATACCTGTTCTTAGGAGGTAATAATCAGCTTGGGAAAAGTTTTTTGTTTGACCCTGGCAAGGCGGAGGATCAAGGGAGATGGTGGCTTTGAAAGTGATCACTTTATGCTCAGATCATACCAAGGAGGATGACATTGTAGGAGTGCTACAGTGGCTACTCATGTTGGTTAGTACCAGGTCCAGGATATTTACACCTCTTGTGAGGGTGTCAGCCAGCTAATCTAATGCATTGGCATTGACGAAGTCAAGGAATCTGTGTGAGTTCCATTTGAGCTAGAATAGGTCTTCCACTCTATGGTTGGGTAGTTAAAGTCACCCAAGATCAGGGTAGAGGGTTGAATCTTGATGGATTCAACTAAGTCCAGACAGGTAGAGTTGGCATCCTGAGTCATGGTTGGGGGTCTGTAGCTAGCTATGATTTGAACAGGTGTTTTTTAACAGTTAACTGTACTTGGAGTATCTCTTGTGTGCCATACTGTTTGACCAGCCTGGTGGTGTGTATGTTTTTGATAAATATTGGAACTCCACTTCCTTTGGCTTTGTAACCCTCCATTTGGGGTCTGAAAGTATGATAGGATGAGTAACCTGGTAAGGCCGGGGTGTTCTCTGTAGCTTTGAACCATGTTTCGGTGACAGCACAAATATCAGCATCTTCCAGGGTGAGGAATGTTTGCAATGAGTGCAGTCTCATGTTAAGACTCCTAGTGTTTAGCAGCATGATACTGAAATTTTGTTTAGAAGAATTTTTCACATTGGTAATTTTGTTCTCATGGCTTTGCCTAAAAAAGGCACTATGGGGAAAGCAAGATCCTTTGCCAGAAGCCTGAAGCCCAGGGGAGACAGATGAAGGCCATCTCTGGCAAAGCAAAGCATCACGGTCTGTCAATCATGTACTCCGTGGATACCCTTGTAAGAGTCTGATAGTGGTTGACTGGTGACAGTGTAGTTACCTTATAGTCTGGGCAGAAGGGGAAGAGTTAGTAAATCTGTACCAGTCTTTCCTAGCGGTGTGTGTGTGTGTGTGTGTGTGTGTGTGTGTGTGTGTGTGTGTGTGTGTGTGTGTGTGTGTGTGTGTGTGTGTGTGTGTGTGTGTGTGTGTGTGTGTGTGTGTGTGTGTGTGTGTGTGTGTGTGTGTGTATGAAAATCAAATACCCAGGTGCGGGTGTGTCAGCTACTTGGAACTGGGACACAGTGCTCCAAAGTGAGTCTTATTTGAGATCTGGAGAGGCAGAGAGTCCAGTCCCAGATCTGGAGCATGCTCCCTGTGTGATCCTGGGAGAAACTGTGCATGATGGAGAGAGCTGCACCTGAAAATACTGTGTAAATTAATTCCTGTTTTTTGTGACCATCTCTCACCAGTGTCAGTGCTGAGGATTGAGGCTCCATGATTACTGGCCCAGGGTAGAGAGAGGCTGTCACACTGCTCATCACACCTACATGTTTGCAAACACCTTTTCATGGCCAGCAATAATGTTTGTGGGTATGGAAAGGTACTTGTAAGTGCGAGCACAGAATGGAAACAAAGCAGCTTGCCTCTTAGACAAACCTAAGATATTAGCATGCACTGTATTCCTGAAATATTAAAGATGAGCACAGTGAAAGAATTCTGAAGGAGAGGGAAAAGAAATGGGGCAATTGTACATAAATAATGGTTTATACTGCATAATTAATTAATAGCAAAGGGAAATGGATAAAGTGCACTCATAATACTGCAGGCAAATGTGCTGAAGTATCAAAGAAACATTTCTAGCCTAAATCCAGTAATACGGTTTTAATGATAGTGTCAATGCACATAAATAAAAACAAACTTGCTAACAAAGGATGTGATATGGATATAAAGCTGCAGTGTAACAGAAGGGAGTTAAATGTGATATACGTGTTAATAGAATGCTGAGTTGAGAGAGCAGTAAGCAAGGACATAAGATATATTATAGAATGAATGTATAGACTGTAGTTATTGCATATGAGATGTGTGTGTGTGTGTGTGTGTGTGTGTGTGTGTGTGTGTGTGTGTGTGTGTGTGTGTGTATATATATATATATATATACATATATATATATATATATATATATATATATATATATATATATATATACATATATATATATATATGTATAAATATATATATATATATATATATATATATATATATATATATATATATATATATATATATATATATATATATATATATATATATATATATATATATATATATACATACATATATATATATTATGGAATATTTGTATACAAGGTGACATCACTGCTGTATTCTCCACCTCAGCATGTATACCCAAGAACAAATGAACCTTATAGCTTTTTGGTCATGCACATTGGAATGGGACATGTTTTTGCAAATAACTGTTATTGGCACCCTTAGGAAAGGGGTTTATCAGCTATAAACATGTAATAGACAAGCAAGTGTTGTATTAAACTGTATGGTCTGATGAAAACCATTGCAGAAATAAATCAAAATACAGATGAAGACATGTAATATCGTGTGAAATCATTTTGGAATTAGATAATGTCTGTGAGCAATGAATGATATATAAACATTTGCATCATGTCATTTTGGAACATAAGATATCATTACAGCTATCAGTGCAATGCATACTAATCATGGATATCAGTGAAATATGCATATTGGTTATGTCATGAAGAGTACCCTTGAAGGGGTCACAGCACTTGGATTCTCTACCTTATAGGACAAATCCTGAAAAAGGTGGCCCTCTGACTGTGCCATAACTATTTTCTGTGTGTAAGCCACTGCTGTCTGACACAGTTGTCTGACAGACAGATGTTACCAGATTCAACCCCCCATCTATGATAGTAGGCTCCTTACAGACCTCTATATTGACTGCATGTACCACAGGAGATAACAATGGAGTCTGTCACAAATAAATGACATCATTGTGTGCAGTAAGAAAGGCGTTATGAATACAATATTAAAAATCAGATTTATCCAGAATGCTGAAAAGGCATTACACATGTTACTGTCCACACAACTGTGAACATTTCCATATCAATGCTTCTTTGACAAGAAAGTTTTTTCCATTGTGTAGTACACATAGTGTACCAGAATTGAATCACATTCTATCTGTGTAGGTATGCTATACAAGGCAGTACTCAATGCATGTGCACACGAGCACTCACAGCAGGGCATGCCCCCCCTCAAAAAAACACTTTATTGCCATCCAGTATCAACCTATGATGATAAATCATCTTCCAACATAAGATGGATAAGAATAACTGGATATAATGGTGTTTATGTAATGTCAGTACATTCATATAATGTTGCTCTTTTAGGAATTGAACAGGCTTCTATGTGCATCTACTGGCTAATGACATGTGGATGAACCACAAGCCCCACAGTGAAAGTCTTAACACAAGTATGCCACTCCACCTATTCTAACTTATTAGATCATGTATATGTGTCATAAACAATCTATTTGAGATAAAAAGAATGACGGAGACCTCTCCCACTGTAAATATACACATTATAACAGTGGTGGATGCCATTCATACATTACAGTATAAGGCCACAGAATGCTAACAGACAATGAATGTGGATGTTGAACACCTGAGCATTTGACTACATAAAATACATGATATTGTAGAGAATGAATGTGCCATGGTAGAAGTGTCACTACAATTGTGAGTTATGTAAGTATTTTCAAGACCTTAGATCATGTTATTGCTGTAAAGAATATATGTGCCTGTAATTGCTGTACTAAGGCAACAACATACAGACTGCTGTCTCATTCCCTCTTGCCAGAGGATAATGCTTACTACATATGTTATATAAGGAAAATATAATCAAATGCCATCATTACTCTAAATAAAAGGATTGCAATGCAAGAAATTATCTCAGATTTTTGTAAGAGGAATCAACCTCTGCACATGTTCACATCTAACACATTCAATGTCTTAGATAACAGTGTTAGCTACATGTACAGTTACAATATGACTGACACAATGTAGTCTTGAGAGTAATGGCCAGATTTGAACTAACTACTTAAGATCACAAGCTATAGATTAGCACCTGAATCATAAGTGCCCATGACATGTTGCAATACAACTGGAATGGTGCACAGTTGAATGGATGATATCAGCACCGTGTATTAGCTGGATGTTTATACTAAAAAGTGGTTGAAGGATTCAATAACACTGTACAGCTGCACATCATATGTGTATTTGAGGAGTAGTCTACAGAGTATAAGGGTGAAACACACACTCACAGCTAGCATCAAACATCCTACTTATGTAGTTACACAATGACCAAAGTACAGCATCAAAATCATGCAACACAGCAGACTTTGTAGTCCAACTGAGAAATACTACAGTTACCATAGCATTATGTCATCACTGTGTGGCAAAAAAGTAATTTCCCTATGGATTCCAATATTTGCTAGTGTAACACTGTGCCACTGTTAATCCTTCTCACAAGTGGAAGTGTATATAAAGGTGGTCAACTGTATATGACAGTAATCACAATCACACTATTTAAGCAGGAATTAACTTGAACTATCTACTTATTTAGTTACATAATTTATACAGCACATTATCAGCAACCAGTGTCACAGGGGAATACTGAGTACAAGTAAGGCATACAGCATCTTTGAAGGGATGACATCAGCAGTGTTTTGCCAAAGAGATGTGTCTGGTAAAATGACTTTTACAGTCATCTGTTGTTGTAAATTTGTCACTGCAAATGTGTGTCAATCAATCTTGAATTCATTTACAGTCACACACACACATGTAGAAGATAAGCACTGCTGCATTCAAACCTCTTACCTATCTGACATTCTAGAGAAGAGTGTAAGAAATGCAAGCACCACAACAGAAAGGTGACATTTAAAGTATGAGAGTTATCTTTAGAAAGAATGACCTATCAGTGTGCTTGCAAAGAAGATGTGGTTTTGAAAGGTGGGATAAGGGGATTGTTTCACCAGAGTAGAAGTTGACTGAGCACAGCTGTATTGGAGGACATGCTCACCTGACTCTAAATAACCCCCCATACATACACATAAAACACTCACAAGTTTCAGTATTGAACCTCAAACCTACTACCTTTTTACTTACGCAATGTAGTGAATACAGTATATGTTGAAAGCATTACTGGAGAGGTCTGATTTTTAAGTGGTGAGGGGCACTTTTGACTGGAAGAACTCATCAGTGTTTCAGAGAAGATGTTTCTGTAAAAAGTGGGATAAAAGTTCTGCTAAATGTGCTTTCCTCACAGGAAGGGAATACAGCATGTGTTACACACAGACAACTTTCCTATGTTGAGTATCAAACCTCCATCTTATCCAGTTGCACAATACAGAAAGCATATTATAAGTTGCAAGCACCACAGGGAAATTCTGACTCTTAGAGGAGATAGACTGCACTTTTTTCAGGATGATGTCATCAGTGTGTTCCATTGAGGATGCTTATGTGAGAATTAGGATATGGCATCTGTGTGCAAAGATACATGTATTCTACTCATGGAAAGGGGATACAGTAACAAGTGTTACAAACACACATTTTTTCTTTGTTGAACACTGAACCTCCTATCTAGTTACACAATTGAGAGAGGTCAGTATTATACATAAGTGCTACAGGAGAAGTCTGACACTTAAGGGAATAGAGTGAACTTTTGTCAGGATGACTTCATTACTGTGTTACAGAGAGGAAATTTAGATGCATTCTCCTCAGGGGGACTGGCTACAGCACCAAGCATTGAACATGACACACACACACACACACACACACACACACACACACACACACACACACGCACACACACACAAGTTTCCCATGTTGACCATCAACCTATCTAGTTACATAATTTACAGAGGACTATATTAGTTGCAAATACCACAAGAGAATTTTGACTTTTAATGGAAAAAGTGCAATTTTGACCAGATAACTTCATCAGTGTTTCAGAGAGAATGCTTCTGTAAAAAGTGGAATGCTTCTTTAAAATCCACAGTTTGAAATGGATATTACCATGCATCAAAGGTTGTGCAACAAATGCATATATGTACACAGGGTAAAATAAAATCTCTATGATTGCCCCATGTATTTACATACTTTTCCACTATTTAGATACTGTCTTTTTTTGTACTTTGTGTTACTGTGATGGACATTGATATGTTTCACAGTATGGGAAGCCAAAGAAATTCACAGTTATAAACCAGTGAATTAGCAATCAAAGTGTCCTGCCTCTTCTTGCCAGGATGATAGCACACTTCTCTTGTCTCAAACTTGCACAATGTGCTTTGACAAGAGAAACATGCAAGTCATGCATACGACAGTGCACTGCACAATAACAATGATGGATTATGTGAGACTAGGTTAAATAAACGTAACACAGTTGCAAGTGTAAACGTTGTAGAGCAGATATACATTAAATGACTCATGTAACTGAGTCAACATCAGTTTGAAATCAAGATAACCTGTTGACAAAAGTAATGCGCACATGCATTGTATAACTTGCAACATGAATTATTTAATTTCCTTTTTTTTAATTTAACACTGAGCTCAGTGCTGCCATGCTGAATTGCACTATTGATGGCAAAATATTAGTGCATACATAATCATACCTTTAAGTGTTGAACTTAGAATGGGAATTAGCAGTATTCTGTGTTGCTTTGTGCCAATATTCATGAAAATATCTGTACAAGATAGGCTGAACAACAGACAGCAGGCACTTTAATATGGCAGGAGGATAATGATATGTTAAGGAAATATGTATCCAATATTTACAGCTGAATGGGGTAAGACAAAACATTTTAAAGGATTTCTTTATCCATTTGAATTCAAAACTTTAGAGCATTTCAATAAAAAGCAAGTACCTGAGTAGTATCTAAGCATATCGCATATGAAGTCACAAGTCATAGGGTCCAAATGGAGAGATGATATGTCAACAAGTAAAGGAGAGTATTATTGCTGAAACTGAATTCATCCTCATGTCTTGGTGAGTACCTTCATGAGGTGGACCCTGTTTTCCACGAAATCTCCCCAAGATGACACTGATATACATTGTATTTATATAGCATATATTATGGAAAGAAGTAGATTAAAATTTAAAAAAGAGAGCTGAGTGCACAAGACCCATGATAAAAAAGTGCCCAATACTGGTAGGCACACTGCTGCAAGGAATGGAAAAAAATGACAGTGTAGAATCCTCAAAATATGGAAACATTCCTACAATAGAGTCAAGCCAGGCCCAGGGGAGGATGCCCACTCTGTTGTAGAAGAAAGTAGTAGTTCACAAAAATCACAAAAACTGATAGGCCAAAGAAGAGCCATAAAGATGATAAAGTGGACTGTTGAGGATAAGAAAGAAATTATACATTGTTACTATTACGCAAGAAGCCCAGAATTTCCAGACACAAGATATACAAAATGATTAAGAGAGAAATTAGACAAAAGAAAAACATTCCACAAGAAAACTGTCAGAAGTTTCAAATAAAAAATTGTATTCATTAATACAATAGATTTATGAAAAACAGTATATAGATCAAGAAACTTTGATCTGTTTGGAAAAGAAGCATCTGAGGAAGTGTGAAAATATAAACAACAAAACCTAGAGATTTTTAAAAAGTATAAAAAAGAAACATGAACATGGGAAAGAATGAGAGATTTGATATGGTGCAATATTTATGCAAAGGAGAAAGCAAAAGTAATCAATATAAAGGAGGCAGCCCCAAAGATATTTGAATAGAAATACAGGCAAAGGCATCCGGATATGGAAAATTTCACAATAAAAAAATAATATCACAAAGAGGGAATGTAGAAATGAAGATTAGTAAAGTAGAAGTTAAAAAAAATAGAAGTTGATGTTATGGCGTGCCTGTGAAGTGAAGGATTTTGTGTAAAAGTTCTAACACAGGTTACATCACAACATGATGGAGTGAGTCACCAAAGTAAGGAGAAGTACTAAGTAGGAAGATCAGGAGACATCTGAAGAAGAAATATGGACAAGGGAAAGAAAAATACATAAATATTGTGTAATATTTATGCAAAGGAAAAAGCAAAACTAACCAATACAAAAAAGAACAGTAACAAAGATATTTGAAGAGAAATACAGGTAAAGGAATCCGGACATAGAAAACTTTACAATACAAAAAAATAAGACAAGGAGGAAAAGTAGAAAAGGAAATTAGTGATGGAGAAGATAAAGAAATAGAAACTGAGGTTATGGAGTATTGATAAGTGAAGGATTCAGTGTAGAAAATCTAGTTCAGAAAGCACCATAACAGGATAGACCAATGAATATCCAAATTAAGGGGAAACCAGAGGTAGCAACATCCTTGACTTGGTCATTACTAACATGGGTGACCGTTGCTCTACACCAATAGTCAACTCCTCCCTGGTTAGATGCAACCACAAACTAGTCACCTGGAAATCCACATCATTCCCACCCACCCTCACCCCGCAAAAGTAACCACCATGAAAAACTTCTCCAAAGCTAACTTTGGGCTCCTAAAAACCAAGGTGGCTAACTTCACGGCACCCATGCAAATGGAGAATAGTTGCATGACTGCTGAATCATACACCAATGCACTGTACGAACACGTACACAAATGCATGGATCTAGCCATATCCAATAGAACTAAGACGCTCTCCTCCAAAAAAAGGAAGCCAATCTGGTGGTCCCCTACCTTAAACAAACTCTACAACAGAAGGAGGAAACTGATACGGAATAAGGTAAAGTCCCAAGACTGGAAAAACTCCCTTATCAGCCTCAACAAAAAGTTGAGATCCCTCATTAAATCCTCTAAACCTAGCTATGAAAACAGAATTGCAGCAGATATTAAAGACAACCACAAAGTCTTCTATAGTTATGTAAAGAATCTCCACTGCAATACCCAGATTTGCTCTGAGCTACTGCACAATGGTACCTCCTATACCGAGCCAACAGATTCAGTGCCAGCTTTACTCCTCTCACCCCACCAAAGGACCAATCACAATACAAGTAGATTGCCAGGCACCCAGTATTACTGCTGCACAGGTTAAAACAGCACTGTCCAAGGCCAAGAATACATATTCTATGGGACTTGACAATATCCATGGGTGTGTTCTACATGAACTACAGAGTGAACTGGCACCTGACCTGTCTGCCCTGTTCAATCACAGTCTCACCTCAGGCTTTGTCCCTACCAGATGGCGCACTGCTACAGGCATCCCTCTCCACAAATGAGGAGCAACTACAGACCTTAGGAACTATCACCCCATTAGCCTGACGAGTCTGATATGCAAAGCTATGGAATCATCATCATGGAACTAATAAACAAGGATATAGGGAATCTCCAAACTCTAGATCCTACACAGTTTGGTTTTATGAAGGGTAGATCATGCCTGCTCAACTTGGTCAACTTCTTTGAGTCAGTCACCACATCTGTGGATGAAGGCAAGGTGGTTCATACAGCCTACCTTGATCTGGAAAAAATGCCTTTGATACCATTCCCCACTCAGGAATCATAGAAAAACTCACTATGCTAGATATCAACCCCTATATCACTAGATGGGTTGCAAACTGGCTCACAGATAGAACCCACAGTGAGAAAGTAGCTGACTTCAAGGCAGACTGCAGATCAGTCACGAGTGGAGTCCCACTGGTTTCGGTCCTGTGTCCTCTCCTGTTTGGTATCTACTTCTCTGACATCCACACCAACAGGAAGGGACTCTGGTTGACAAAATTCGCAGACAGTTGCAAGTTGGGAGCTATTATTAACTCCACAAGTGATGCTGGCATCCTACAGAAAGGCCTCACTTAGACCAATTGACTTGGTGTCGGAACCATGGCCTTAAGCTCAATGTGAAAAAATGTGTCATCATCCCCTGTGGGAAAAACCCGGTTCCCTTGAATTACCACATTGATGGTAGTCTACTGAACACAGAAGGCATTATATGAGCTCTGGGAATACAAGTTGACAGCAACCTCTCTTTTGACCACCACATTGCCATTGTGGTCAGAAAGTCCTTCTATGTGGCACATCTCATTACTAAGGGTTTTGCATCCAGGAAGAAAGAGGTCATTGTCTCCCTCTACTCTTCTCTCATTAGGCCAGTCATCGAGTACAGTGCCCCATTTGGCATGTACCTCACTAGACACCTGCAGCAACTGGAAAGGTCACAAAAGTACCTCACAAAGAGGATCCTAGGGCTTAAACACTCGTCCTATATGGACAGACTAAAAAAACTCCAACTATTCTCTGTCTCATATCACCTACTTAGAGGCGATCTCTGCTTGACTTACAAAGCCATGTCTGACCCAGCTCTGTTAGAAATGCTACATCTAAAGAATTCCCAATCCCTCCACACCACACACTTGAGAGACCTCAACCTCATTACCACAATCAACAGAACATGCTGGAGGGACAGGTTCATAAACCAGAGACTGCCCATGCTATGGAATAGACTTCCCATACATGTCAAGCAGAGCACCTCACTAGCCCTCTTCAAGAGAAATCCTGATGAGTGGATGGGAAATAGAAAATTCACCCCTGGGATCACTCCAATGGCTTTACTCGACAGAGGCACTGGGAACTAAGGCCAGGTGGCACAATGTCATGGTAATCCCATGGGCTAAGCTTGTAAAGGCTCCAGGGCCATTAGCCTAGTACACACCTATAAACCTATGAACAGGAATCACTTGGGCAAGTGCCATGTGAAGATATTTTGGAGCCTTCCACAAAAATCCAGTATAAATGTTCACTGGAAGCCAGACATCAAGGGAAGGAACAGGAAACTGTGGAAACTCTGATGCAGTCAATGTTGAGGAGTGATAGGCCAGTGAGTTCCCCTATGACAGAACGATGGATGGCACAGGATGAAGTTGAAGAGAATGTGCCACGGAAAGATGCTATAGAGCTTTCTATAGAATTTACACATGAAATAGAAAACAAAAAAATGTGCCCTCAGTTTAGATGAAAATGAGCTAAGAGAATAGTTACATGATTTAATAGATATAGATAGACATATTAAGAGCAATGAAAGCAATAGACTGCAGAAAGTCAATAAAACACAAAAAGTCAGAAGTCTGATAAAACAAATGAACACAGTAATTAGGACTGTCCCTACAGATCCATGCGATATAACAGAAGTAAACAGGATATATTACTGTGCAGCTAAATTAATAACTGATAAAATTCTACCACAAGAACACAGGGTAGTGAGACAAAGGAAGGGGAAAAACTGAATACCATCATGGAAGTATTGAACAGAGAAAACTATAAAGCAATTAAGACATGGTGTCACTGTTAGAAGAATGTAGAAGAGGAACTGATCAACAAAAATACTAAGAAAGACAGATGTAATAAAAGCAATGTGCAGTATTAGAACAGACCAGGATCTATCATGCACTATTGCAAATAACAAACTAAAAATCTCAGCAGAGGCAGAAGAACTTAGAATATATGCAGATAAATAAAAAGGAAAGGTATAAAATAAACAATTTATTGATAACCCAAAAAAGTTTTATAGAGATTTGGGAAACAAGGTAAAAAGAACTGAAAGACCACCAAAAAAGAAGAAATAGATACATTTTTGGGAAGTATCTATAATGCTTTGCCAGAGATGGCCTGCACCTGTCACCCTTAGGATTCTGGATACTGGCTAAGGCTCTTGCCACCCCTATAGTGCCTTTTTAGGCAAGGTTCAAATGACAAAATCACCACTGTAACAGGTACAAGCAAGCAAAATATGAGAGTAATGCTACTCAATGCTAGAAGTCTAAACCTCAAAATGCACTCACTCGAGGCACTCCTTAAAATGGAGAACACTGACATCTGTGTAGTGACAGAGACCTGGTTCAAAGCTCCAGAGAGCACCCCTGCATTACCAGGCTACAATTCATACCACACCTTTCGGCCACCCAACCCAGAACGAAGCACTAAAGGCGGAGGCGTGTCCATATTCATTAAGGATATCCACACCTCCAGGCTAGTTGCACAGCATAATGCATCCGAGATTATCCAAGTGCAACTAACTCTGGGCAAGACCGCAATCCAAATTGTAGCTTGCTACAGACCCACCACCATGCCCCAGGATTTCCACTCCTCATTTCTTGATACACTGGAAAGTATTAGGGTACAACCCAACACCCTAATAATGGGCCATTTCAACTAACCCACCATTAACTGGGAAAACTACTCATGTACCAGCTCTTTTGCTCAACGTTTTCTAGAATTCATAAATTCCAATGTCTTGGATCAACTTATTCACATCCCCACCAGGGGCAGCAATATCCTAGACCTGGTCATTACCAACATGGGAAACCATTGTTCCACACCAGAGGTCAATTCCTCGTTGGTCAGATCCGACCACAAGCTAATCAGCTTAGACATCCACATCCCACCCCCACCCCCAATTAGGGAAACCATCGTAAAAAACTTCTCCAAAGCCAACTTCACACTTCTTAAGACAGAAGTGGCAAACTTCATGACACCCATGCAGACGGACAATAGAGGTATGACTCCTGAATCCTACACAAATGCACTTTATAAGCACTTACACGAGTGCATGGATCATGCTATCCCTAATAGAACCAAGATGTTATCTTCCAAAAAAAGGAAGCCAATCTGGTGGTCCTCTGCCATAAACAAACTCTACAACAGAAGAAAGAAACTGTTGCAAAAAAGAGTAAAATCCCATGACTGGAGGAACTCCCTGGTCAACCTTAGTAAGAAGCTGAGATCCCTCATAAAATCCTCCAAAGCTAGTTAGGAAATCAAAATTGCCACTGACTCTAAAGACAACCACAAAGCATTCTATAGCTATGTCAAGAATCTCAATGGGAACATTCAGATCTGCTCTGAGTTACAGCACAATGGAACTAAATATACAGAACCAACTGATATTGCCAACATCCTAGCAGATAGGTTCAGTGATAACTTTACCCCCCTCTCACCCCCTAGAGGGCCCATCTCTATACCGGAAGAATGCAAAGTTCCTGTAATCACAGCTGCACAGGTAAAAAACACACTCTCCAAAGCCAAGAACACAGCATCCATGGGACCTGACAATATCCCAGGCTGCGTTCTACATGAACTACAGAATGAACTGGCACCCTACCTAAGTACCATGTTCAATCATAGCCTCACCTCAGGCTTTGTACCCACTGAATGGTGCACTGCGACAGTTATCCCACTCAACAAAGGGGGAGCCACAATGAATCCCGGGAACTACCACTCCATTAGCCTGACGAGCCTGGTCTGCAAGGCCATGGAACGTATCATCGTGGACCTCATAAACAAAGACATTGGTAATCTCCAAACTCTGGACCCTACCCAGTTTGGATTTGTAAAAGGCAGATCATGTATCCTAAACCTGATTGACTTCTTTGAAGTAGTCACCAAAGCCATTGATGAGGGTAAAATGGTTCACACAGCTTATCTAGATCTCGCCAAGGCTTTCAACACCATCCCCCACTCTGGAATTATAGATAAGCTCACTAAACTAGGCATAAATCCCTATGTCACAAGATGGGTTGCCAACTGACTCATGGACAGAACCCACACTGTGAAAGTAGCGGATTCCAAATCCGACTTCAGATCAGTGACAAGTGGAGTACCACAGGGTTCAGTCCTGGATCCTCTGCTGTTTGGTATCTACTTCTCTGAATTGCAGGCTAACACAGAAGGTTTTTGGCTAACAAAGTTTGCAGATGACTGCAAACTAGGAGCCATAATCGAAACTCCTAACGATGTGGACAAACTACAAAAGGGCCTCACTGAGACAGATACCTGGTGTCAAAGCCATGGCCTGAAGCTCAATTCCAAAAAGTGTATTGTCATCCCCTTTGGTAAAAACTCTGTACCCATTAACTACCACATAGCTGGTAGTCTACTTAATGCCGAAAATGTGATAAGAGACCTTGGGACAAAGGTGGACAGTAGTCTCTCCTTTGATAATCACATCGCCACAGTGGTCAGGAAATCCTTTTACGTGGCTCATCTCATCACAAAAGGATTCTCATCCAGAAAAAAAAGAGGTCATTGTTCCCCTCTACTCATCACTCATTAGACCTATTATAGAGTACAATGCCCCTTTTGGTATGTACCTCACAAGACATGTACAACAACTGGAAAGACCACAGAAACACATCACAAAGAGGATTACTGGCCTCAAACAGATGCCCTATGCAGACCGTCTCAAAAAACTACAGATTTACTCAATCGCATATCGCCTACTCAGGGGCAATCTCTGCCTAACATACAAAGCTATGTCAAACACAGAGCTGTTGGACATGCTCCACTTAAAGAAATCCCAATCCCACCGAGCTACACACTCTAGGGACCTAAACCTTGTCACCACAATAAACAGAACATGCTGGAGGGATAGATTCCTGTCCCAGAGACTTCCCATACTCTGGAACAGACTACCTATCTATGTCAAACAGAGCTCCTCATTAGCACTCTTCAAGAAAAATCTTGATGATTGGATGGGAAATGGGAAATTCACCCCAGGGATCACTTCTGTGGCTCTGCTCGACAGGGGCACAGGAAAATAATTTTCTTGGGTGGCGAAAGCCAGGGTACATTTTTTGGCTAGGCTTATATAGGCCCTAGGGCCAATAGCCTAGTACCTACCTATGAACCTATGAAAATCCTGTGGAACATAACAAAGATGCTAAATGGATAGCAGAAGTAAATGAAAGAAGAAGAAGGTTAAATGTACAGGATATGAAATGTGATAAAGTAACAGCCAGAGAAACTGAAATAAAGTTAGGAAAAGCATCTAATTGGAAACCCCATGCCCAGATGCAGTACCTAACTTTTGGTTAAAAGTATTAACATCTTTGCCTGAAGATTTAGCCATCAGTAAGAACTCCACAAGAAAACGCACAGAGAGCAAGAACCAGTAATGCGACCAGTAGTACCAATGGACACACTCCAAGGAGAATATCAATGAAGAAGTGTAATTTCACAAGTCAACAAAGCAAGTAGAAAATCACGTAGTTTATTCGGATCGTAAAATTCAACAAAATGAACAAATTGTTAAGCGCTTTCACCCGGGTTCAATCCCAGGCTTCCTCAGAACAAAAATCAGTGCAACCAATGGTGGGTTTAAATACCCCCAGCGTCATCATGTGACATTTCATGATTAAAATTCTGTAACTTCCCATCAAGTAAAATACATTAAAACATGATGAACAACATAAAATGTTCCCTTATAAAAAACTCCATTCAAATATGTAATCTTACATTCTTAATCGTTTGTTAAATTAGACACCTTTAAATAATCCTGAAGGAAAATGTATGTTAATTAATGATAAAAAGTTGTGTATTGTTGTATATAAACTGTATATATATATACACTTCTAAATAATATATACTGTATGGATTGTGTATATATATACAAAACACAATAAATAAATAAATAAATAATATAAAACAATACATAAACAAACCTGTATACTTTGAATTCATAACCAGTGCGTATATATAAAAAAGTCCATAGAAATTAATTCATAATAAAAATATATCAAGCATAATAAGCACAATTTGTTTGTGCCTATAATCTTGCTGCTCTCATTCTCAAAACACTACTAATATTGATATGATCATTTAAACCGGGAGTCTTCCCTGCATCAAGTTTTAATTGCCAAAACAACTCCTGGTATTCTAATTTAGTCTCCCAACTCCCCCCCCCTAGGGTCCACTTCTACCTGTTCTAACACAAAAAACTTTAAATTCATATTGGGACAACCAAGGGAATGTTTAAAGAAAGCATTCGACTCCTTCCTGGTTCTCACATCATATAGATGTTCATAAACTCTTCTGCACAATTGTCTTTCTGTCTTCCCAATGTAGAAACTAGAACATAAAGTACACCATCCTAAATACACAACCCTTGACGATTTACAATTGAAATACCCCTGGGCTTTAAGATGAATCTTTCTGGAGGGAATAAAAACAGAAGAAGTGTCCACCATGTAAGAACATTGATGGCACATCCCACACTTGAAAGTGCCTTTCCTTTTGTGTTTGGAAGCCTCTAAATTATCCTTGCTCCCCCTTTCCAAATACTCCTTCAAGTTTAAATCCCTCCTTCTAACAAATTTAGGGAAGGCAGGTATATGTTCTGAGATGTCATCATTAATTTTCAAGACATACCAGAATTTATTAATGATTTCCTCTGTTAGATAGGCTGTATCTGAAAATGTGTGGATGAAAGTACCAGGACCAAATTCATTACCTTTACTAGTTACAGTGGTAGTGTCAGTACCTTTCCCAATCAGGGGAAAATATTTCAGTTCCCTGTTGTGTACAACCTCATCCAACTGTTGATTAATAAAATTCTCAGGGTACTTCCTTTCTAAAAATAGTTTTTTAATGTACGCGGTTTCAAAAATAAAATCTTCCATTTTACTTGTCATCCTTGAGGCCCTTATGAATTGGCCCTTAACTATTCCCCTTTTTTGATACATAGGGTGACAGCTGTCAAAGTGTAAATAACTATTGGAGAAGGTTTTCTTCCGATGTAACCTGGATTGAAAACAACTATTTGTAAAGTCCTTGTATATTGTAATGTCCAAATAGTTTAATTTATCATCCTCCACATTCATAGTAAACCTTAAAAATGTTGTGGTTTGATTGATGTATTCAAAAAAATTGTTCAGTTCTTCCTTAGTTCCCATCCAAAATATACAAATGTCATCTAAAAATCTAACATAGTGTGCTATATGCCTGTTCCATTCTGTTTCCAAAACGGAACTGCTTTTCCCAGTGGTATAAAACACAGTTTGCATATAAAGGGGCACAAGATGCCCCCATCGCCACTCCCTTTTTCTGGTGGTAGTATTCACCATTAAAGAACACATAGTTGTTTGTTAGAACCGTTTCTGTAAATTCAAGCACCAAATTAATGGACCTATTGTCAAGCCCAAACTCGTTCACCAAAATATTAGAAAACCAGTCCAAGCCCACAAAATGGGGAATACTGGGAAAAAGTTCAACAACATCAATAGTGACCATCAATAATTCTCTGCAAAACATGTTTCTGTTAATCTTTTTTAAAAATTCCCATGAATCTTTACAAATGTGTGGAACCAACTCCAAAAAAGGCTTCACCGTAGCATCCACAAATACAGCCAAGTGTTCAGTAATCCCCCCTGCTCCCGCCACTATTGGTCTAAATTTTATGTTTTCAATCCCCTTATATGTCTTGGGAATACCAGATATAGTGGGTATTCTGGGATGTCCAACATTCAAAAAATTATACAGTTTCTCATTGAATACTCCCTGTAAAAGATGGTCCTGTAAATAGTATTTAATTTTTGCATATCTTATATTAATTTCATTCTTGGAAACAACCTCATAATGTTCAGTATCTTGCAAAATGTTGTACATGTAGCTCTCATATTCATAGTTGTACATTAACACAACACCCCCACCCTTGTCAGGTTTCATAACCCTGATTTTGTGTACTTTCAGAAGATCTAGTATGGCATAATCCTCCACTGAGAAATTGTTATATTTACTAACAGTCCTGTTAGTATTTCCACTAGTTCTAATTTCTTTTTCCACCAGCTCCTCAAAAATTCTCAAAGAAGGGTGAATGGGCAGGTTAAAAGTACTTTTTCTAACCAGTTCACTGTTTGTTGGTGCCTGACCCTTAAACATAACGTTAAAATTTAATTGTCTCAAAAACATTTTTACATCAATAATCGTATTAACAGGCCTCCCTACCCTAGAGGGTACATAGTGAAACCCTTTGGTAAAGAGTTCAAAGAAACTCTCAGTAATAGAAAGTTCTGTAAAATTAAAAATATTAAAATTACCTGATTTGCAAATCACAGATGTCTCAAAAACTTCTTTGGAATCAGGGGTGTATCCAACATCCCTACATTCACGTTACACTAATGAACCTAAGTCTTCTAATGGTTCCAAGTATTCCGTGGAAAATAGTTCCCTCTCCCCCTCCCTCCCCTCCCCCTCCCTCCTCTCTGAAAATAAAAATCCTGGGTGGACCCATTTCTCCCTTTCTCTGCCAGTCTTTCACTTCTTCTGAGACCCTGACCGTCTTGAGTGAATTCATTAGGTCTGTTCCCATTAAAATTGTCAGCCCCTTCCATAGGGAACACATTGTTGTGAAAGCTGTTCCATGGTGTAAAGTTGGGTAATGGGTATGCCCTCCCTTCCTGATATTCACGTAAATCCCTTTCCAACTTCCTAATTTTTCTATCTAAAATCTTATTATAGTAAACATCAACTTCATTGAACACATTTTCATACTGGTGTCTTTCTTTTTCAATTAAATGATGAATGTTTAACCTATGTTGCAAATTTTCTAAATCTTTCAACAAACAATCACTTTTCCCCTCATATTCTTTAATTAGTAGGTTCAAAACCTCAATTCCTGCCCTGTTAAAAACTTCCCACAACTCTTGATGCAATGGACTATCTGGTGTCACATTGTCGGGGTATTTGAAAAAACGTAACCCCTTCAGCACTCTGTTAACTTTAACACAATGCTTCAAATAGTCAATTTCAAGCTGATTAGTTTTAAAAACATGCATCTTGTTTTTAAATGCCTTGAAACAATCTTCAAACTTTGTATTCAATTCATTAGAGTCAGTACCTTCCAAAAAGTTGAATTTCTTGTTAGTCCACATCTCAAAATTTGGCGCCAAACCGTGGTTTGAATTAGTTGTCATTGTTCGAACTCCATGAATTGTCCCCGACCCTGTAGTTTCCTTAAAATTGGTAATAGTATTCCCTTTTTGTGTGTCCCTTCCAGTCGTTGTAGAGGTGGAAGCCATGTGTCTGTTGACCTCCGTCACTTCCGTAAAACTAGCCGCATTGTCTTTACGCCTAGTAACAGTCTCGTGGTATTGTTGTTGGTTACCAGGGAGACTGGCAACAATTTCTACATCCCTGTTCGACAACCGGTTATTCAAATCGGTTAATAAGGTAATAACTTGGTTAAATTCACTCCTCGTAACCAGAGTGTTGTCACCACAGTCCTTAGCTGCACTGTCTCTAAGTAGAATAGGAATTCCCTCGGAGATGTCTGTACCCTGCTCGTCAGCCATATCAGAGAAAACCACAAGAAAACGCATAGAGAGCAAGAACCAGTAATGCGACCAGTAGTACCAATGGACACACTCCAAGGAGAATATCAATGAAGAAGTGTAATTTCACAAGTCAACCAAGCAAGTAGAAAATCACGTAGTTTATTCGGATCGTAAAATTCAACAAAATGAACAAATTGTTAAGAGCTTTCACCCAGGTTCAATCCCAGGCTTCCTCAGAACAAAAATCAGTGCAACCAATGGTGGGTTTAAATACCCCCAGCTTCATCATGTGACATTTCATGATTAAAATTCTATAACTTCCCATCAAGTAAAATACATTAAAACATGATGAACAACATAAAATGTTCCCTTATAAAAAACTCCATTCAAATATGTAATCTTACATTCTTAATCGTTTGTTGAATTAGACACATTTAAATAATCCTGAAGGAAAATGTATGTTAATTAATGATAAAAAGTTGTGTATTGTTGTATATAAACTGTATATATACACTTCTAAATAATATATACTGTATGAATTGTGTATATATACAAACCACAATAAATAAATAAATAAATAATATAAAACAATACATAAGCAAACCTGTATAATTTGAATTCATAACCAGTGTGTATATATAAAAAAATTGTTCATAGAAATTAATTCATAATAAAAATATATCAAGCATAATAAGCACAATTTGTTTGTGCCTATAATCTTGCTGCTCTCATTCTCAAAACACTACTAATATTGATATGATCATTTAAACCAGGAGTCTTCCCTGCATCAAGTTTTAATTGCCAAAACAACTCCCGGTATTCTAATTTAGTCTCCCAACTTCCCCCCCTAGGGTCCACTTCTACCTGTTCTAACACAAAAAACTTTAAATTCATATTGGGACAACCAAGGGAATGTTTAAAGAAAGCATTCGACTCCTTCCTGGTTCTCACATAATATAGATGTTCATAAACTCTTCTGCACAATTGTCTTTCTGTCTTCCCAATGTAGAAACTAGAACATAAAGTACACCATCCTAAATACACAACCCTTGACGATTTACAATTAAAATACCCCTGGGCTTTAAGATGAATCTTGCTGGAGGGAATAAAAACAGAAGAAGTGTCCACCATGTAAGAACATTGATGGCACATCCCACACTTGAAAGTGCCTTTCCTTTTGTGTTTGGAAGCCTCTAAATTATCCTTGCTCCCCCTTTCCAAATACTCCTTCAAGTTTAAATCCCTCCTTCTAACAAATTTAGGGAAGGCAGGTATATGTTCTGAGATGTCATCATTAATTTTCAAGACATACCAGAATTTATTAATGATTTCCTCTGTTAGATAGGATGTATCTGAAAATGTGTGGATGAAAGTACCAGGACCAAATTCATTACCTTTACTAGTTACAGTGGTAGTGTCAGTACCTTTCCCAATCAGGGGAAAATATTTCAGTTCCCTGTTGTGTACAACCTCAGCCAACTGTTGATTAATAAAATTCTCAGGGTACTTCCTTTCTAAAAATAGTTTTTTAATGTACGCGGTTTCAAAAATAAAATCTTCCATTTTACTTGTCATCCTTGAGGCCCTTATGAATTGGCCCTTAACTAGTCCCCTTTTTTGATACATAGGGTGACAGCTGTCAAAGTGTAAATAACTATTGGAGAAGGTTTTCTTCCGATGTAACCTGGATTGAAAACAACTATTTGTAAAGTCCTTGTATATTGTAATGTCCAAATAGTTGAATTTATCATCCTCCACATTCATAGTAAACCTTAAAAATGTTGTGGTTTGATTGATGTATTCAAAAAAATTGTTCAGTTCTTCCTTAGTTCCCATCCAAAATATACAAATGTCATCTAAAAATCTAACATAGTGTGCTATATGCCTGTTCCATTCTGTTTCCAAAACGGAACTGCTTTTCCCAGTGGTATAAAACACAGTTTGCATATAAAGGGGCACAAGATGCCCCCATCGCCACTCCCTTTTTCTGGTGGTAGTATTCACCATTAAAGAACACATAGTTGTTTGTTAGAACCGTTTCTGTAAATTCAAGCACCAAATTAATGGACCTATTGTCAAGCCCAAACTCGTTCACTAAAAGATTAGAAAACCAGTCCAAGCCCACAAAATGGGGAATACTGGGAAAAAGTTCAACAACATCAATACTTGAAGGAGTATTTGGAAAGGGGGAGCAAGGATAATTTAGAGGCTTCCAAACACAAAAGGAAAGGCACTTTCAAGTGTGGGATGTGCCATCAATGTTCTTACATGGTGGACACTTCTTCTGTTTTTATTCCTTCCAGAAAGATTCATCTTAAAGCCCAGGGGTATTTCAATTGTAAATCGTCAAGGGTTGTGTATTTAGGATGGTGTACTTTATGTTCTAGTTTCTACATTGGGAAGACAGAAAGACAATTGTGCAGAAGAGTTTACGAACATCTATATGATGTGAGAACCAGGAAGGAGTCGAATGCTTTCTTTAAACATTCCCTTGGTTGTCCCAATATGAATTTAAAGTTTTTTGTGTTAGAACAGGTAGAAGTGGACCCTAGGGGGGGAAGTTGGGAGACTAAATTAGAATACCGGGAGTTGTTTTGGCAATTAAAACTTGATGCAGGGAAGACTCCCGGTTTAAATGATCATATCAATATTAGTAGTGTTTTGAGAATGAGAGCAGCAAGATTATAGGCACAAACAAATTGTGCTTATTATGCTTGATATATTTTTATTATGAATTAATTTCTATGGACAATTTTTTTATATATACACACTGGTTATGAATTCAAATTATACAGGTTTGTTTATGTATTGTTTTATATTATTTATTTATTTATTTATTGTGGTTTGTATATATACACAATTCATACAGTATATATTATTTAGAAGTGTATATATACAGTTTATATACAACAATACACAACTTTTTATCATTAATTAACATACATTTTCCTTCAGGATTATTTAAATGTGTCTAATTCAACAAACGATTAAGAATGTAAGATTACATATTTGAATGGAGTTTTTTATAAGGGAACATTTTAGGTTGTTCATCATGTTTTAATGTATTTTACTTGATGGGAAGTTACAGAATTTTAATCATGAAATGTCACATGATGAAGCTGGGGGTATTTAAACCCACCATTGGTTGCACTGATTTTTATTCTGAGGAAGCCTGGGATTGAACCCAGGTGAAAGCTCTTAACAATTTGTTCATTTTGTTGAATTTTACGATCCGAATAAACTATGTGATTTTCTACTTGCTTGGTTGACTTGTGAAATTACACTTCTTCATTGATATTCTCCTTGGAGTGTGTCCATCAGTAAGAACTATTTATATGCACACCATGAGCAGACACCAACCTGGCAAACAACAGGAAAAACAATGCTCCTACTTAAGAGTGAACCTATAAGGTACTCTAAAAATTATAGACCAATAACTTGTCTTCCCACGACATATAAATTATACATGGGAATTGATGCCTGCAGAGTTTATAGTCATTTAGAAGAAAACTCAATTATGGCAGTAGAACAAAAGGGCAATAAAAGAAAGTCATATGGAACAAAGGATCATTTGTTGTTAAAGTCATAATGGAGAAGTGTAAAAGGGGAAGAATCTAAGTATGGCATAGATTGACTACAAAAAAGCATTTGATAGTATCCCACATTCATGGATAAAAGAGTGCTTAAAAATGTATAAGACACAAGCTGCATTGATCAACTACATTACAGTGACCATGAAACAGTGGCAGACCGCTTTGCAATTAAGCCATGATAAAGGACAAATTATTATCCCAGGTATAAGAATTCAAAGGGGGATATTCCAGCATGACTCTCTGTCACCACCACTATTCTACCTTCCCTTTACCCATTAAATTGTCTACTTAACAGGTTAAGCCATAGCCACAATTTGGCTCCTAGAAAACAACAACGTGTAAAGACTTCTCATCTTCTCTTTGTAGATGATTTAAAACTGTATGGCTCATCAGATGAGGAAATGAAAGCACAACTGCAAGTTCTAATTTTTTTTCTTTTTTTCAGATGATATACGAATGTCATTTGTCTTGATAAATGTGCAAAAGCAACCTTTAAAGCAGGAAAACAGCAGCACCAGAAAAACATCAATTTGGGATAAAAATGTGATATAAAAGAACATGAGCAAGAGGGAGTCTATAAATATTTGGGAATTAATGAACATGAAGAGACTAAATCTAAGATTATTTCTCTGCTTAATCTAGCAGAAGCATATCATCATCATCAAGCAAGAATGGAAATCAAACCAGAAGTAGATAAAAATCAGGCAGGAACTGAATGTGCCAAAAAGAAAAAGAAAGAATATAAGGTGAAGGACCAGATGAGAAGGGAAGAAATGTGGAAAATGTATAAATATAGTTGCAAATATAGAAAACTTCTGGAAGAACCTCATGTTGATCAGGAATAAATGCAGGAATGGTTAAGGAGAAGTGAATTCAAACCAAGAGATGAAATGTTAATACTGGCAACCCAAGATATTGGACTGTGTACATGTTGGTTTACAAAGTCTATTGAATATGTGGGAGAAAGAGACAAATGTAGGTTTTGTAAAACCAAATTTAAATAGTCACACACCTCATTGCTGGTTGTGACATATTAATAGCAGAAGGACTGTATACTGAAGGCAGAATAGTGTGGCAACATTGTTGCACTGAGATTGTGCAAACATTATAGTATTGAGGTGGCTGAAAAACACTGGAATGAGCCACAATGCATCGTTGAAAATTATGATGTTTACATTACATGGGATCTGCCATTACCAACAGTTCAAAAGATAGATGCTAGAAAACTGGATATAGTGGTCCATGAAAAGAAGACAAAAGTAGCATCGATCACTGAAATCGCCACAAACAGTGACTACAGTGTCTTACATATAGAGAGACACAGACATAAAATATCAGGATTTGCAGGCAGAAACAAAAGCAATGTGGAAGAAAGATACCCAGACAGTCCCAATAGTAGTAGAAGAAATGGGTCTTATAAAAAGGAGTCTACTATCAGATTTAGAAATGTTACCAATACCTGTAACTCGATACGAATTGCAGAAAGAGCCATTACTAGGCACATTGTGGGTGCTGTGAAGAGCACTCCTGGCTGACATCAAAGATTGAAACAATACTAATTTCATGAACTTTAATCTTACTTTAACTTAGGAGGAAATTGAGTCCATTCCTGGCACGGTATTAGAAACCCAAGAGATTTGGAGAACTTGAAAATGAGAGATGTCATACTTCTGATAGTTTACATTTTAACAGCAGATTTTAGAAAACATAAATATGTGCATTATTCTTCATTACCCTGTTGAGCTCTGAAATCTGAACATCCAGCTCTTCAGTATGTTGAAAAATACATTAAACTGAAGAAACATAGCTAAGCACATCAGTGCAAAGAGCAATAGAGTAATGTGGCTGAAGGCAAATAAATCTCAAGCTATTGCCATAAGACGTACTTCCATTCAGCCTTAGTTGAATTTGGTGCCCAGCACCAGACATTTTGCACATGCAGAGTTGGAAGAATAATGATACAGAAGGGAGAAAATACATAGACAAGATGAGATTAAGGCAGGGACAATACAAATTATGACAGAAGAAGGATAATGGTGGCTCATAACAATATAGTCAATGGGTACGCATAAAAAAATAGTGCACTAAAAACAGTAACATTAAGCTAATGGCTGGATTAGTACCCTTGAAAGTAATCAAAAATCTAACTATACTTGTAAAAAAGGGGTGAACAGAGAGAGACAGAGAGAGATTCAGACAGGAATATGTTTTGTGAGACATGTAGGAACATGTGTATTGTGTCTTACTCTCACTTATTAAATCATTAATCTGTCATGCTCTGTACAATAAAGTGCTTGCACCAAAGGAGAAATAAGGGGTAGGATAGTGGTATAAACATGAATACTTAATCAGGATAAGGCTGACTTAATACGTCTCCCTGTTGGTGCTGCAGTGATTTTGAAAAATTATGTCTTGTTGCACTATTCTAATAGTGTGTCAATGAAATGTTGCCTATATAGATAAATACAGATTTTTGTAATTAAATATATAATAGGAACATGAAATTTCATGAATTAATAAATTGACCTACAGCTGTAATTAAACCAATGACACTATGCAAAAACATCAGTCTACAAAAAAAGATAATTATCTTAACATGCCACATAGGAACTCATACTTTATTGCATCCAGCAGCCTAAGAACAGGTATAGCAACTATTTCATAGGTCTGCCTTTACTCAGTATTCCCAAAGCAAAATGCATATAAGCACATTTGCATGAAAATAACTGAACAACTGAGGATTAAGTTCAAATTGTTCACCATCACTCAACATTCTTATGCAATACCAACTTCTGAACAAATGTTGAGGACATAACATGAAGACTTTTTCATGGGCCATCTCTAGCCATGTGTGTTGTATGTGAATCTTTTTTTGAGCAGATTTAATGTGTGAAAAAGGGGTGGATGGGACAGTGGTGAAAATTTGGCTGGCAAGCAAAGGGTAGGTCACAGGAAAGAATAGAGGAATTTTCAGGAGAATTGACAGAGAACACCATAGGTATCCACTTCTTCATTACATAAATGGACAACTGTACACACAATTCATGGGTCTGGAGAGTTAGTGCACCACTGTTGGGTAACAACAGAATAATTTTGTATGGCCAATTGGACCAAATAATGTATGTCAAGATGACATACAGGTGAAATGGAGAGGTATGTACTGGGTATATATATATATATATATATATATATATATATATATATATATATATATATATTTTTGTGGGACAGGTGCCCACTTTTTTGGACAGAGAGGAATGTCATGGAAGATGCTTAAGAATGAAGAGGATCAGGAACATAGGGTAGGTTAGGAAGCATGTGCAGACATACAGGACATGTGGAAAAAACAGGGATGGTGATGACGACAAAAGGTTGGGGGACAGCATGATTGGAGATGGGTAGGTGATATTGGAGATGCACCCACATCCAGCTTGAGAACAGTGAGAATCTAATTCTCACACTCAGAACTGTCGTCACTGTATCCTGTCTCATGTAGCGACTCCTTGACTCACTGCCAGTCACTCCAAATAACTTGATTATATATAAATAATGAATGTCTTTAATGCTTTTCATTACACTCAACTAGGATCACTTGTTTGTGTGTTTCGATAATGAATATTCAATTTTTAACTAAACTGTGGACTAACTGCTATTTCATTATTTTGCAGTACATATTTTAAAGTTCAATTTTTATTAGTGAACTAGGTGCATAACATATTTCAAGGAGTGAACTTCACATCCTCCACACTGCAAAGTTTCTGTTTGTTTTTTTTTGACCCAGTATAGGTTGCATACTGGGTTTTCTGAGACTTTGAGGGATACCACGGATTATTTTGTTTTGCAGTTGTACAATATGAGGCCTTGACAGTGTTTTATCCATTCGTTGTTCCCCTTGTCTGCAGTGTATCAGTTTTTTCCATCACTGGGACTTCAAAATGGAAAACAGCAGACTATTGGACTTGCTGGCAGCACCTGCCTGGGAGGTGAATGACAATGACAGGATTAATCTAAGGAAAAGTAATGGTGAGGAAGTTTATAAACCAGGTATGAAAAATTCTGACTCTTTTAATAAACTAGAAAAAGAACTGAAACTCATGAAAGGGCTATTTTAGGAGCAAATTTACTTACAACAAAGTCTAGACAAGAAGAGACTGCATAGGGGTCTGTGCCTTAACAAGGAGCCCACGTGGAATAATGTAGATGAAAACCTAAGGGCTGAATGGTCTGATACCTTAACTAATGCTAGTTACAACCTCATAAGACTGCTCCTTAAAAAAAACAGGCTAAACAGGAGACAACTAAAGCTGTAATGTCAGAGCTAGAGACATCTATATTAAATGAGAACAATGAAGACCTTGATGCGAGGTATGATTCTATGAGGGAGAGGATAAAAAGCTTTGAACAATCTATTAAAGAGCATAAAGTGAAGAAGATGAAAAGGGATCAGGATGATAAAGATGACCCTGAGATATTTAATAAGACAAAAAACAAGAATAAAGACAGAGGATTTTTTAACTACAACAACTATAGAAGTGGTAACGGGAGATTCAACAAAGACTACAAAAAATACCACCAGCAAGCCCAGCAGATTTTCTGAGAGGAAAATTGACACAAGGAACTGGACAGAGGCATGACACAGACAGAAGAAGTCCCCCCACCACCACCATATTCACAGATACCCTTGGCTACCAGCACACCTCAGAGATCCAACAAGGGGCAGGGTTACCTAGATTAGAACCAGACCCAGAATCACAGAATGGACCAGAACCATCAGAGAGATATGGTGGATGAACACCTAACCAGAATCAAAACTATATCCAGAACCGGCAGGACAACCGAGACCAAAGACAGTGCAGCTACCAAGAGCAGCATCTGGAACACCAAGACCCACACCACATTACCATCAGTGCAGACATCAATCACAACATTAACAACAGGACCAGTACCAATACCATTGCCAGGAACAAGATTAGAGCTCCAGAGGAGAACAATACCATCAGAGTCACCAGAATGACTACCATTACAATCCCCCAAGACTCCAAAGGCACAAGAGGAGTTTCAATGATTCCAAACCCCAGCCAGAGTCCCTCCAGAAGACTGGAGAACCAAGCAATGGACAGGAGTGAGGGAAATGAAATACTTGGGAGAGCCCAACTACACCACTGGACCCAGAACAAGATGGAGAAACCAGCCACACTATTAACTTACCCTTTTGTGTGGAATCACTCAAAAAAAGAACTGTCTGACTTTGAAATTAGTGTGCTTTCAAAGGGATTAACTTTTGTTCCGTACTGCAGGTCTGGCATAGCACAGGTACTGGTTGATTTAAAATCCTATGTCATTAAATTGAATCTGAAAGTTCTGTACCATGGCAAATCTGATACCACTGAGAAAAAAATATTGAAGAAATAATAAAAAGACCCAGTAATTACTACCCTCTCTTACACCAAATTTTAACAGCCTTTGAGGTCAAATGTGAAATGGACATTAGGAAAGTACTGTAAAAACCAGCATCAAGAAAGTTCTTCAATCTTAACAAAGGTGAGAAAAAAAGCATTGTTAGAGCTAGGCAGAGATAAGTGTCGATGGGTTATGAAGGCTAACAAGGGTGGGAGTATTGTTAATGATACCAGCAGTTATAACCACAGTTTAGAAGAAATGGTGAGTGACATTATTATGAATCTTTAACTTTAGAATATATTAAGGCATCATACAACAACTGGTACACAGTCTTAACTGCACTTTATGTTGATAATTTGTTAACAGAAAACTTGTTTGACTATCTACATACACCTATCTACAGGCACATTTACCTAAATTCTCTGTAATCCCTAAACCACATAAAAATAGAGAAAACCTGCCTTACAGGTGAGCAGTTGCAAGCAGGGAGTCCCTGACCAAAGCTACTGCCATCTACCTTGATTTCTTGTTGCAATCTCTGGCTGAGAAGAACATTTCACACATAAAAGACTCTAATGATTTTTTAAGGAAAATAAAAAAATGTTGCAATTGATGCTGATAGCATTTTATTAACAACTGATGTTGAATCATTATGTACTGTACTTCCACATAATTATTGTATTGAAACAGAGATTGTTCATGCAGGAAAAATTATGGGGATTGACGCCGACAGAGTTTATAGTCATTTAGAAGAAAACTCAATTATGGCAGTAGAACAAAAGGACAATAAAAGAAAGTCATATGGAACAAAGGATCATTTGTTGTTAAATAAATTTATAATGGAGAGCTGTAAGAAAGGAAAGAATCTAAGTATGGCATGGATTGACTATAAAAAAGCATTTGATAGTATACCACATTCATGGATAAAAGAGTGATTAAAATGTATAAGGTACATCCTACACTGACTGATTACATTACAGTAACCATAAAACAGTGGCAGACCACTTTGCAATTAAGCCATGATAAAGGACAGCTTATTATCCCAGGGATAAAAATCCAAAGAGGGATATTCCAGGGTGACTCCCTGTCACCATTGCTATTCTGCCTTGCCATTAATACATTAAGCTGTTTACTTAACAGCTAAGGTCATGGCTACAATTTGGCCTCTAGAAAACAACAAAGTCTAATGACTTCTCATCTTCTCTTTGTCGATGATTTAAAATTATATAGCTCACCAGATGAAGAACTGAAAGCACAGCTGCAGGTTGTCAAAACTTTTTCAGATGATATTGGAATGTCATTTGGTCTTGATAAATGTGCAAAAGCAACCTTTAAAAAAGGAAAATTGCTGCACCAGGAAAACAACAGTTTGGGACAAGAATGTGATATAAAAGAACTTGAGCAAGAGGGGGTATATAAATGATTGGGAATTGATGAAGGATCAGCAATAAAACATGAACAAATGTGAATAAAGCTTAGTAAGGTGTACTTTGTTGTTGTTGTTGTTGTTGTTGTGTCTTTTGGCTTATCCCGGTTAGGGGTCGCCACAGCGGAACTCCGGTCCGCTAATGTTTGGTAGTGGATTTTTACGTGCCGAGTTACCAGCCCTGATGCACAACCTTCAACAAAGGCACACCCATTCATGTATGCCTCCACACAAAAGACGCTCTAGCTGAGAATTGAACAGGACAACGTCTTGTAAGGAGTACTTTAGAAGACTTAAATTAATCCAGAAAACAGCATTGACACCTAGGAATAAGATCCAAGCTATAAATCAATTTGCTCTTCCTGTCCTAACTTATAGTTTTGGAGTCATTGACTGGCCCCAAAAAGTGTTGGATAGATTGGATATTAAAACAAGAAGGATGCTTCATGCTCACCAAATGATTTATAAAAATCAGTGTATACCAAGAATATATATTCCCCTTTCTGAAGGAGGGATGGGCCTCCCTGAAATTGATTACATGCATAGATCTGCAATCGTGGCACTCCACACATATCTACTGACCTCACAAGATCCAAATGTAGTGAAAGTTTTGAAACATGAGGAGAATAAATCTAAGATGGCATCTCTGCTTAATTTAGCAGAAGCATATCGACGTCGAGCAAGAATGGAAATCAAACCAGAAGTGGATAAAAACGAGGCAGCAACTGAATGTGATAAAAAAACAAAAGAAAGAATATAAGGTGAAGGACCAGATGAGAAGGCAAGAAATGTGGAAAAAACATAAATATAGTTGCAAGTGTAGAAAACTTCTGGTAGAGCCTCATGTTGATCAAGAACGAATGCAGGAATGGTTAAGGAGAGGTGAATTTACATCAAGAAATGAAAGGTTAATATTGGCAGCCCAAGATAGTGGGCTGCGTACACGCTGGTTTACTAAGTCTATTGAACATGTAGGAGAAACAGACATTTGTAGGTTTTGTGAAACCGAATTGGAAACAGTCACACACCTTATTGCTGGTTGTGACTCTCTAATGGCAGAGGGACTGTATACTGAAAGGCATAATAATGTGGCGAGATTGTTACACTGGAGATTGTGCAAACATTATGGTATCAAAGTGGCTGAAAAACACTGGAAACATGAGCCACAGAGAATCATAGAAAATTATGAAGTTTACGTCGCATGGTATCACCCAATACCAACAGTCCAAAAGACAGATGCTAGAAAACCAGATATAGTGGTCCAAGAAAAGAAGGCAAAAGTAGCATTGATCATTGAAATTGCCACACCTAGTGACTACAGTGTCTTGCGTACAGATAGACACAAAGTAATAAAATACCTTGATCTGCAGGCAGAAACAAGAGCCATGTGGAAGAAAGATACCCAGACAGTTCCAATAGTAGTAGGAGCAACTTTTCTTATAAAAAAGAATTTACAATTGTATTTAGATATGTTACCAATTCATGTAACACCATACAAATTGCAGAAGGAGTCATTACTGGGCACATTGTGCTTGCTGCGAAGAGCACTTTTGGCTAACATCAAAGAGTGAAACAATACGTATTTCCTAAACTTTAATCATACTTTGACTTAGGAATGGGGTCCATTCCTGTCATGGTATTAGA
Organism: Protopterus annectens; assembly: GCF_019279795.1. Taxonomy (NCBI): domain Eukaryota; kingdom Metazoa; phylum Chordata; order Ceratodontiformes; family Protopteridae; genus Protopterus; species Protopterus annectens. The sequence continues at coordinate 1,144,669,913 of NC_056732.1, read as the reverse complement.
AACCCAAAAGACTTGGAGAAATTTAAAAAAGGGAAAAACAACAATGGCACACCATCACAACATGAAAAAACAAATACAATTTTAGATGTGGTACTTAGCTACAATTTTTTTACATTTAATGGAAATTACTATAAACAAAAGACTGGTATAGCCATGGGGTGGAGCTATGGCCCCTAGCCTAGCAGACATAGTCCTAGGCAAGTGGGAAGAGGATTGTGTTTTTAACATAGAAAATACATGCAACATATCACAGTGTATCTGTGCTTTATTGATGACATCTTTATTGTATGGAAAGGAAACGGTGCTAAATTAGAAGATTTTGTCAGCTATCTGAATCAAACCACCAGCTTTCTGCATTTTATCTCTACCCACAGCCTCATCTTGGCAGTCTCCATAGATATGCAGATTGCTAAAGACTTGGACCAATGTAAAATGGACACAGATCTTTGCAGAAAACCTACCAGAGTAAACTTCCTGCTACATAATAAGAGTCTCTATCCCACCAGGGTAAAATATAATGTAGTTAAGCCCCATAGTTACAGGTTAGCCAGGATCACCATGAAAATGGAACCCTTCCTTAAGAACCTAACTGATCCTGAAAATGATTTTTTGGTGAGGGAATATGAAACCAGTATGTTAAAAAGCATTGTAGAACCTATAATTGAACTAAAAAGTACAAATTCACCAGCATTTAACAGTCCTTATAGGAGGGTTTTAAAGAAATGTATGGACAAAAAATCTAAAGACAGTTGTATCTTGTCTTTTACTGTTGACTTTCACAGCATCATTAATATTATTAGAGAGAAGTGGGCCATAATCACATAAAGCTCATATCTAATGCACATCGTTGGAGAAACTCCTTCAATTGTATAAAGGAAAGCCAGAAAAATAAAGAGGTGGGTTGAAGGTAGGCCCAAACCATTGGATACATGCATCAATAAGTGTGGAGCCAACTGCGTTTTTTTTATTTATTTTATTTATTTATTTTACATTTGTTGACTGGGATAGTCCAACTAGATACATGTCCATTTTCAGTGGAGGCCCGGGGAGAAAAGCTCCAAGATAATAATTCACATTGAACATTTAGTAAATGCTAGTTTCAAGCATATTACAGTCATAAGCAATACCAGCATTTAGCACATATAGTACTAATTTATTATAAAACAATTTATAAAACATAACATTATTTTCAAAGTTAAACATACATAACATTACATTCAGGTTTAAGACGCACTGAGCAGCAATTATACAATTGCCCTTCCTGAAATGGAGTGATAAAAAAGTTAGAAGTAGTTGAAGGTAAGGCACCTAAGAAATAAAGAGGTTGGTGCAAGGACATAACCAATGAGTTTTGAAGTATTTCTTGAGTTTGTTTTTGAATTGAGTTAGTGAGGTTTCTAGGGTCAAGTCAGCTGGGAGTCTGTTCCATATTTTTCCAACAGAGTTGGCAAACAGAGAGTCCCCAGCTGAATAGTTGGATTTGTATGTTTGAACTAGGATTCCAGTGGATGATCACAATGGCCGGGTGCTGGTGTAGGGGCTGATAATATTTTTTAGTGCAGGTGTATTTTCTGGTTGGTAAAGGATTTTATGTGTCACTATTAGCTGGTTGAACTGCAGTAGGATTGGCAGTTCAAGCCATCCTAGGTAATTTAGGTTGTGACAGTGGTGTGTCCGGTAGGCTGTGCCAGTAGCAAATCTGGCAATGTGGTTATAGCAGGATGATAGTTTATTAAGATCTGTTTTGTTTAAGTTGGAGAATAGAGGTGAAGCGTAGAGAAGAGTTGATAGCAGATGGGAATGGGCAATTGCAGTTCTAGCAAGTGGGGTAAGGAAAGGTTTGATTCTGTAAAGAGAGCCCAGTTTTTTATTAATGGTTTTGAAAGTTTGATTGATATGCGCATCAAACTTTAGGTTATCAACTATGACACCCAGTAGTTTAGTTTGGGGTTCTGGGGGGGGGGGTGATAATGCCATTGCTAGCAGTTATGTTGAAGGATGGCAGGGGGATCTTGCATGTGGGGCAGAAGAGGAGCAACATAGTTTTGTTGGGGTTTAAGATTAGATGTTGATTGGAGAGCCATTTTTCCACTGTATTGAAGATATTTTGGGTTAATGTGAATAAAGTAGCTGGTGAGGTGTCAGAACAAATCAAGGTAGAGTCATTTGCATATTGAATGCAGGAAGCATCTGGGATGACTGAATGAAGGTCATTGATAATGATGGAGAAAAGAAGGGGTCCTAGTATCGAGCCCTGGGAGACTCCTAATGTGATGGGTAGGTGAGATGATAGCTTGTCCTGCCATAGGAATGCATGTTGCCTGCCCTGCAGGTAGGATTGAAACCACTGGAGTGCATGGTTGTTGAAGGAGAAGGCCTTCAAGGTATTTATAAGCATTTTGTGGTCAACCATGTCAAAAGCCTTGGATAGATCTAGAAAGAGTGCTGAGGATAGTTTGTTATTATTACGATTGTGGTTAATGACGCTAGAGAAAGAGAGGAGGGTAGAAGTAGTACTGTGGTGTGGCTTAAAGCCATGCTGAAAGTTGGACAACAGCTTGTTCTGTGTGAGGTAGTGCATGAGCTGTATGTGTACACACTTCTCCATAATTTTAGCTCGAGGTGACAGAATAGCTATGGGTCTAAAGTTTGACAGTTCAGTTGAACTGCCTCCATTATGGAGAGGTATGACATGGGAGATTTTCCATATAGTGGGTACAGTAGCTTCAGATATAACTCTGTTGATCAAGATTGAGATGGGGTATGCTATGGTGTCAGCAGCCTTTTTCAGATAGTTTGCTGGGAGGAGGTCAGCAGCCAGGGTGGTGGGTCTTAGTTTCTCAAGTAGGTAAAAAACTTTCTTACACTGTGAAGGACACCAATGAGGAAGAGAAAAGGCAAACACTACTAAAAACTCCTGATGTCCACCATGGCAGTAAAACTTAATAGTAAAATCAAAACTTTAATAAAAAGAATATAACATAAAATAAGCAGTCCTCAGTCTTCCGATAAGCGCTTTTGGCAAATACGCCTTCCTCAGATCGTATAAAAAGGACTGTTCAGCTTTTGTATTTATAAGGCATCACAGCCATTCCTTATTTAGTTCTCTGACACGCCCTTGTTGCAAACCAAAAGGAGGCCAGCTAGCAGAGAGGTATAATTTCCTTCATTGTAATTAAAGGGGCAGTGCTTCTCTTTACTATAGGATTGTATAAGAGAAAACTAATAGCTATGGATGTGAATACATTATATGAATGAAGCAACATTCAAGTAAACTTGCTAATCATATTCCTTCTATTCTTAAGTGCAGGTTTTAATGGCACAATAGTATTCAAGCCTGGTGATAATCTCTGTGAGATTATGAACATCACCTCCTCTTGTGGTCTGACAGACTGCCTCTATGGCCTTAAATACATGTTATAACTAATGACTGCTTATTTTATGTTATATTCTTTTTATTAAAGTTTTGATTTTACTATTAAGTTTTACTGCCGTGGTGGACATCAGGAGTTTTTAGTAGTAGTTTCTCAAGTAGAGCATGAATAAGTTGAGTAACAGGTTGGAAGGTAAAGTATGTTTGGGTACTAGTGTGGCTACATTTGAATTAGAGCCATTGGGAGAGAGTTGGCTGGCTGGAGACTGGATAGCCTATGTAAAGAAGCTGTTGAAGTTATTAGCAATGTCTACTGGGGATTTTTGTTTGGAAGCTGAGGGACTGGAGTGGCGGTTTGGCCTGGGTGGAGTAGTTTGTTTATTCCTGCCCAGAACTTTAGAGGTTTGTTTTGGTGTTTTTGCAGTAGATGGTAGTAGTGGTTCTTTTTGTCTAAGGTTATGGATTTTCTGGTGTCATTCCTTAGCTGTCTGAATCTTAGTTGATCAAGTGAGGCTTTTGTTTTTCGGTAGGTGGCCCATACTTTGTTTCTGAATGAAATTCTGGTTTTGGTATCTTTAGAAAGCTATGATGCAATATTAACTTTGGTTCTAATAGAGTGGCTGGGAGCATGAGAGTTAAGAATAGCAAGGAATTTGGTGTTAAAAGTATGCTACTGCTTCATCTAGGAGGAGACTTTTTAGTACTGACCAGTTGCATGCCTTAAGTTCATTTTGAAACTTGGTGAGAATAAAATTCTTGTTATTTCTTAATGTTCTATAGGTGGGTTGGTAGGAGCAGTCAACTTTGAGCTTGATTACATAGGTGAGACAGTGGTCACTAAGGTCATCAGACAAAGTGCCTGATTTATAAGATTAAAGATGGGTATTGATGAGTATCCAGGAAAGAGACATATTTTTTCTGCCCTTATTTAAAGAAACTGATTAAAACTAATGCAGGATGTGACTGTAACTCAATGCAGGTGGTTTACAGGATAAGCTGCAATAAGTATAAAGCATTATATGTGGGACAAAACACTCAAAAGACTTAAAAAATGATTTCTGGCCATCTTTCCGAAATTAGAGCTAAGTGTAGTAATAATGCACTGGCTCGGCATCTGCAGCTTCACAAAAGACTCACTAACTTTAAATTTCAAATTATTGATTATGTGGACTTTTTGGACCTGGAAGGAGACATCCCTAAACTTTTAGAAAAACATGAACTACTGTGGCAGCTGAAACTAAACTAATTTTGAAAACCATGGCTTAATTATTATTGCTCCATAAAAAGTATACTAGAACTCAGAAAACTGCCCCACTGCTTAAAAGACTATTAAAACTCTGTTATTGGATGATTAATGCTGACATTACATGCTAATATTATACATGTTAATATTGTTTTAAACATTTATCAAACATTGTAAATATTTTACAATGAAAATAATTGACATTGGTGATTCTGCTACTTTTACTCATTTAAACTAAGTGCTTTCTTAGATGCCACACGTGAACAGATCTTCAGAGGCTTATTGCTATATCTTTAACCTTTTTCAATGTACTTCCACCTTAGCAATTGCAGCTATGGTTTTCAGCCTACTTAGGTATTCACTTGTAGATTTATACACATGTTCATTAATATTATGACATGTTTTTACACACTAACCTGATGAAGTATTTATTTGTTATGAAAGCAATCTTTGTCAAATGTGTTCCATTTTATAAGTTACTAATATTTATTCTGATAGCTATTTAGTGGTAGATCTTTTTTGTTACTTAATATAGATAGTCATTTTGTTAGAGAGTTGGTTTCATAATTAACAAAGTTTGGAATAGTAGATTAGTCTTTATAAGCTGTTCTTATATTATAAATTTTAATTTGTCTCTAGCTTTTTAGTTTCAGTTCTAAGGTAGCACAGTCTCAATTTACACTATAGTGTTAAGGGGAGGGGGTACTTGGTTAAAGGAATGTGTTTAATGCTTTTATTGCTCTTAACAGAACCACCCTCTGCAACTACTCCTCTTCTTCTTTTTTTGGCTGCTCCCGTTAGGGGTCGCCACAACAAATCAACTGTTTCCATTTCTTCCTGTCCTCTGCATCTTGCTCTGTCACACCAACCACCTGCATGTCCTCTCTCGCCACATCCATAAACCTTATCTTAGGCCTCCCTCTTTTCTTGTTACCTAGCAGCTTCATCCCTAGCATCTTTTTCCAAATATACTCTGCATCCCTCCTCAGCACATGTCCACACCAACGTAATCTTGCCTCTCTGGCTTTGTCTCCAAACCTTCCAACCTGGGCTGACCCTCTAATATACTTATTCCTAATCCTGTCTATCCTTGTCACACCCAGTGCAAATCTTAACATCTTCAACTCTGCCATGTCAAGCTCTGACTCCTGCCTTTTTGTCAGTGCCACTGTCTCCAACCCATATAACTTAGCTGGTCTCACTACCCTCTTGTAGACCTTCCCCTTCACTCTTACTGGTACTGGTCTGTAACAAATCACTCCTAACACTCCTCTCCACCCACGCCATCCTGCCTGTACTCTCTTCTTCACCTCTCTTCTGCACTCACCATTACTCTGAATTGTTGATCCCAAGTACTTAAACTCATCCACCTTTGCCACCTCTACTCCCTGCATCCTCACCTTTCCTCTATCCTCCCTCTCATTCACACACACATATTCTGTCTTAGTCCTGCTGACCTTCATTCCTCTTCTCTAGAGCATATCTCCACTGCTCCAGGGTCTCCTCCACCCATTCCCTACTCTCACTACAAATCACAATGTCATCTGCAAACATCATAGTCCACGGGGACTCCTGTCTGATCTTGTCTGTCAACCTGTCCATCACCATTGCAAATAAGAAAGGGCTCAAAGCTGATCCTTGATGTAATCCCACCTCCACCTTAAACGCATCCATCACTCCCACTGCAGACCTCACCACTGTCACACTACTCTCGTACATATCCTGTACCACTCTTACATACTTCTCTGACACTCCTGACTTCCTCATACAATACCACAACTCCTCTCTAGGCACCCTGTCATATGCTTTCTCCAAATCCACAAAGACACAATGCAACTCCTTCTGACCTTCTCTGTACTTCTCCATCAACACTCTCAGAGCAAACATCACATCTGTAGTGCTCTTTCCTGCATGAAACCATACTGCTGATCATTAATCATCACCTCCCTTCTTAACCTAGCTTCCACTACTCTTTCCCATAACTCCATGCTGTGACTGATCAGTTTAATCCCTCTGTAGTTACTACAGCTCTGCACATCACCCTTATTCTTAAAAATTGGTACCAAAATACTTTTTCTTCATTCCTCAGGCATCCTCTCACTTTCCAAGATTTCATTAAACAATCTAGTTAAAAACTCCACTGCCATTTCACCTAAACACCTCCATGCTTCCAGGTATGTCATCTGGACCAACAGCTGTTCCATTCTTCATCCTCTTCATAGCTATCCTTACTTACTCCTTGCTAATCCACTGCACTTTATGATTCACTATCTGCACATCATCCAACCTTCTCTCCCTCTCATTCTCTTCATTCATCAACCCCTCAAAGTACTCTTTCCATCTGCTCAATGCACTCTCCAAGCTTGTGAGTATGTTTCCTCATTATCCTTTATCACCCTTACCTGCTGCACATCTTTACTAGCTCTGTCCCACTGTCTAGCCAATCGGTACAGGTCCTTTTCTCCCTCCTTAGTGTCCAACCTTTTATACAACTCTTCGTACGTCTTATCCTTAGCCTTCGCCACCTCTCTCTTTGCCATGCACCTCATCTCCTTATACTCTTGTCTACTTTCTTCATCTCTTTGACAATCCCACTTCTTCTTCACCAACCTCTTTCTCTGTATGCTTTCCTGTACTTCTTAATTCCACCAACAGGTCTCCTTGTCCTCCTTCCTCTTTCCAGTTGTCACACCAAGCACCTTTCTAGCCATCTCTCTTACGAGCTCTGCTGTAGTTGCCCAGCTATTTAGCCTGATTATATATAAATAATGAATGTCTCTAATGCTTTTCATTATACTCAACAAGGATCACTGTTTGTACGTTTCAATAAAGGATATTTTATTTTTAAATCAGCTGTGGACTACCTAATATTTCATTATTTTGTAGTACGCATTTTAAAGTTCAATTTTTATTAGCGAACTACATGTGTAACATATTTCAAGGAGTAAACATCACACCTTCTACACTGTGAAATGTTTCCTTCATTTGGAATTTTAAATTAAATGTCATCATTGTTATGTTTAAGAAATTGGACATACATAAGCCTGTCTTAAATGTCATCATTGTTATGTTTAAGAAATTGGACATACATAAGCTTGAGGTTATGTGTGAAGCATTAATGATAAATGCTGACTAGACAAGTTTACTTATACAAACATTACTGATACATTGCTTGAAATAAACATGTTTAACATTATTATTTTTCTTTAATTTTATGCTCTTAATCAAAATGTTGTGAGAAGTGGGATTTTTTCACTCTCTGTCAAAGCATCTTTTGGCTGGCGTGACACCCGTTCCCTGGCCCAGCAATCAAGGAGCCTCAGTCCTCACCACTAACACCAGAGAGGGTGTCTCATATATGAGGAAAGGATAACAAATACACACAGTAAAGTGCAATTTCCCTTAAGAGTACACAGAGATCACAGTCAGTCTGGGGCTGGTCGATCCCTTGCTCCCCAGGTCCCCAATAAGACTCTCCACTAGCACAGCTATAGGGTCCAGATCTCAGCCTAGCTGGGCAAGCTAAAATCTCCAGCACCCTCTCTGTCCAACCAGTGCTTTGTGCCCCTGTTCAAGTAGCTGACACACACACACTTTGTGATAAGAATTTACACAACCACACAGACACTTCTGGGGAAGGCTGGCACGGGTTCTCCAGCTGTGCCCCTTTTACCCAGATTGTACGGTAGTAATTACTGCCACCACCCAACTAATATTTATCAGCTACTCAAAGGCCCTTAAAAGGGTGTCCAGTTATTATTGTGCAATATTAATATCCAATTTGTAGATGTGGCTAAACAGTCTCAAGGCTTATTAGAGTGACCTGGTACAGGATCCTTTACATATATATATATATATATATATATATATATATATATATATATATATATATATATATATACAATGTACTATTAGAGCTTAACTTATCTCTACACAAACCAGCAACAGTTAAAAGGGTTTTAAAATATTTAATAATAAATAATTAAAACCACAAGACAATACTTTCTACTATACAGTGCTAGACAAAAGTTCAGAGATCACACAGAAATATTTAAAATAAATCAGTAGTACAGTTCTAACATGACAGAAAAACACTTAGTCTAAACTTTCTAATGTCTAGCTCCCTAAAAGAAAATACAAGTGTTAGATAGCTTACATACGACACAGGCAGAGTGCTAAGTTGGATAGTCAGACAAAAATTCTTAATAATTTCTGGTTCTCACCATTTAAATTGAAACCCCAGTTCTGCTAAACATGACATCATCTTTTACACCTTCCTGGTGTTCCCAGGCTGACAGATACTGCATTTACATTCTTTTACACTTAGAGCAATAAAGGACATTCCACATGTAAATTCTGGTCATTAACTTTAGCCTTAAAACAATAAGCAGAAAGCCTTTATCTAGCCGGACTGGTGCCGACTTGTAAAACATCAAAGGCAATGAAGAAATAATTTTAATTTCAAAGGACCAACAAGAAATGCTTGACTTAGCTTTCTTTACTGTAGATGGCAATGTTGCCACATTGTTTTAAGTTCAACATTCATATTTACAAATGATAGAATTATCTGCACAATTCTATCTGGCTAGGCTGGCAGCCTTCACCCATCTCTACCAGTCTTCACACCCCCCCCCCCAGAGAACTCAAGCTAGTTTTTCAAGTGACCCTTGAGAAATGCCGCTTGAGAGGGTTAGTTCTATCTGAGTGTACCTCACCCCATTCCCTGTCTTGAGAGCCCATCTGCACTGGCATTGCTACTCCCACTGTGGTGCTGCACTGACATATCATATGCTTGCAACCCCAGGCTCCATCTTAGCAACTTGCCATTTTGCTGACTGGCTCTGTTTAACCATGTCAGGGGGTTGTGATCTGTCATAACAATGAATTTCCTTCCATACAGATAAGGCTGAAATTTCTGCAATGCCAACACTATGGCTAGACATTCCTTTTCTACAGCTGCATAACATTCCTCCCTGAGTTAGAGCCTATGAGTGGGATAATCCACTGGGTGCTCTTCCCTCTCTGAAGAAATCTGGCTAAATACAGCCCCCCATGGTTTGAAGCATCCACCTGCACAACAAATTCTTTGCTGTAATCTGGACTGGCTAACACAGTAGGTCCTCCCAAAGCTTCTTTAAGTGCCTGGAATGCCTGCTCACATGCTGGGGTCTACACTACATTATCTTGCCTGTTCTTCCTTTTCAGGTCTATGAGGGGAGCAGCTATGGTACTATAACTGGGGAAGAACTTTCTGTAGTACCCTGCTGTCCCAGAAAATGCCCTCACCTGCCTTTTAGTAACAGGTGCAGGCCATGTCTGAATGGCTTCCACTTTGGCATGTTCTGGCCTTATCGTACCACTCCCCACTCTATGTTCTAAGTAAGAGACCTCTGCCATACCCACCTGACATTTGCTTGGCTTAATGGTCAACCCTGCCCTCTGTAGTCTGCCAAGCACCTCCTTGACATGCTGAAGGTACTCTGGCCAGGAATGGCTGTAGATGGCAATATCATCTAGGTAAGCAAGGGCAAACCCTCCTGCTCCTGCTAGGATATTATCTACCAGCCTCTGGAAAGTCACTGGGGCATTCTTCATCCCAAAGGGCATATTTGTGAACTCATACAAGCCAAATGGAGTAACAAAGGCTGACTTCTCTCTAGTACTGGGAGTCAAGGGCACCTGACAGTAACCCTTGGTAAGATCAATGGTAGTAAGATACTTAGCCCCACCCAGCTGCTCTGGGGCCTCATCTGTCCTAAGCATGGGGTAAGCATCCGACTCTGTGTGACTATTTAATTTCCTGTAGTCTGCACAGAACCTGGTGCTGCCATCCTTCTTTGGCACCAGCACCACTAGGGAGGCCCATGGACTGTTGGACTCCTGAATCACCCCTAGTTCCAACATCTCCTGCACCTCTTCCCTCAGAGTCTGTTTTATCCTCTCAGGCACTCCATAAGGGGCCTGCCTAATAGGTCTTTGGGGTCCTGTATCCACCTGGTGCTGCACCAGGTGGGTGCACCCCGGTCTCTCATTGAACATGTCCCCAAACTCCTGCAACACTGCTCAGATTTCTCAAACCTGGGTAGGAGATAGCTACTGGGGCACCACTACCTGTTCTGCTGAGGTGTCAGCCCTAGCCTAACTGAGGAGATCAGTCCCCAGATCTCCCTCAGACTCCTGCAATCCACTACAAATGCTCAGCACAAGGGCTTCCCTATCTTGATAAGGTTTCATCATGTTAACATGGTACAGTTTGTGCCCCTGCCTTCTGCCTAGCAGTTCCACCATGTAATTAACATCACTTACCTTTCTTACCATCTTGTAGGGACCCTCCCAAGCTGCTTGCAGCTTGTTGTGCCTGACAGGAATGAGAACCATTACCTGCTTCCCCACAGCATACTCTCTACCTTGAGCATTCCTGTCATACCACACCTTTTTCTGTTGTTGGGTGTCTGCCAGGTTCTTCTTGGCCAAGCCCATGAGTTCCCTGAGCCTTGTCCTGAGGTATAGGATGTATGCCACAGCAGACTCCTTGTGAGACTCACACTCACCTTCACACTCATCTCCAATTAATTCTAGAGGTTCCCTTACCCTATGCTCATACTGCAACTCAAAGGGTGAAAAACTCGTGGATTCCTGGGGAACCTCTCTGTAAGCAAACAGATGGAGCAAATATTTGTCCCATTCCCTCTTAAACTGATCTGCAAATGCCCGTAGCATGGACTTGATTGTAGAGTTTAATCTCTCAACAAGACCATTAGTCTGGGGATGGTAGGGGGGTGATCTTCATGTGATTCACCCCACAGGACTTCCAAAGACAAGCCAGCAGGTATGACATGAAATTGGCACCTCTGTCAGTCAGTATTTCTTTTGGGAAACCTACCCTACCGAAAATCTTTAACAAAGCATTTGCCACCTTCTCTGCCTCAATGGAGGACAAAGCCACTGCCTCAGGGTATCGTGTAGCATAGTCCACTACCACTTCCCTGTGGAACTTGGGGTACTCAGAGGACCCACAATATCCATAGTTACCCACTGAAATGGCTCCTCAATCACAGGCAAAGTCATCAAAGGAGATCTCACTTTGTCTCCTGCCTTGCCTACCTTTTGGCACTGCTCACAGGTCCTGCAGTACCCTGTTATATCTCTGGAAATTCCAGGCCAATAGAAGTTCTGCATAATATGCCTCTTTGTATGTTTTATGCTCATATGACCTGCAAAGGGAATATCATGGGCTATGGCTAGAAGCACCAGATGGTAGGCTTTAGGCACTACCAACTGCTGTACTGTCTCCTCTTCTATCCCTCCCTCAGGGGTCCACTCTCTGTATAGTAACCCTTTGTCCCAGTATACAGATCCCCCCTTTCCTTGAAAATCAGATGCCTCCCTAGTTACCTGCCTCAGGCCTTGCAATGTAGGGTCTGAGAGCTGAGCCTGTCTCAACTCTCTCCTTGTAACCCTTCCCAGCTCCCCTTCCACAGGAAGTCTGGCATCCTATGACAGTGGTGCCTCACTGTCAGCCTGGGTATTACTACTCACCTCTACCTTTGCAGTCACTCTGTCCAAAGGACCATCAGTACCCACAAGCAGCTGTGGCTTACATGCAGTCTCACTGCTACAGAGTAGCTCCCTCCCTAAAGTAACCACCTCACCAGTCCTGGCTGCAAGTATGCAGTCTATGTGGGTCTCCCCCCAGGCTACCAGATCCACATGCTTGTCTCCTAGCCTGACTGAGTGTAACTGCACAAGCACATGGTACTGCCTCATCCAAATCCTTCCCTATTAGGACATCTGCAGGATGGTAGTTTAGTAACCCTGTTGTCTCAAGACAACCTACTATTGGCATTTTGTCTTTCCCACTTACTGGCTCCCTCACCTTTGGTTCTCCACCTTGCCTCCATGGACACCTGTATGCCACATGGCCCCACTGGTTGCATTCAAAACATTTAACCCTAGCTCCGGGATGTGTACCTGGGCTAGTGGCTTCCCCCTGCTACTGGCAGATTCTATTAGGGCAGTCTGTGCTGCCCACCATGGGTTCCTTTAGACCCATGAGCAGTACTGGGGGTCCCCTTCCTGTGCAGGACTGCCCTGCTTGCCAGGTATAGGTCTCCCTCCTTCCCCAACTCATCTGAAGTAGCACATTGTCTATCAGCTAACTAGAAGCTCATGTCCTCAGGCAAAGTGCTAAGGGCTTGTTTCCTCACCAACAGGTCTAACAGTCCCTCAAAAGTGGTAACCTGACATCCACTCACCCACCTATGGAAATAAGTGTTCAATTCAGCAACATATTCACACACACTTTCATCTGCCTTGCATCTATGCTCACAAAACTTTTTTCCTATACATTTCAGGTGTTAGATTAAACAGTTCTAAAAGACATTTCTTTAGTGCAGTATAATCAAAACATGCAACATCAGACATTTTAGCTAATGCCGTTACAGCTTTACCATGGAGTAAGGGGGTCAGGAAACATACCCAGAGCCCTTGGTCAACTTCATACTGTTTACATACCTTCTCAAACATATGAATGAAACTATAAAAATTATCCCCCTCTTCAAACTACGGAAGAAATTTACTGACATTTTGTGCTTCTGGGGTCCAGTTACTCCCTTCCCCATTACCTCCATGACTCTGGTAAAGGGTCAGCATCTCCTTCTCATGTTGCCTCTGTCTTTCCTTTTCCTCAGCTTCCAGATGTAACAGTTTCTCGTTCACATCATCCTGTAGACTCCTCAGTCTCTAAGCTGCTTCTACTTCCAAATGCCTGGCCTCCAACTCAAGTCTCTTTAGCTCCAGCGGGATTTTTAAGTCCGCTGCTGAAAGGTTGAGCTGTCCATTCTCCAAGGGAATTATATTTCCACTGCCAGTCTGATTGTCCTCCTGGTTGCTGTTTTCTGATGCAGCTGTAACCAAGGCTGCAATCAGGTCTGCCTTAGTCAGGTTTCCATGCACCAGTCCCCTAGCCTGGCACATCTCCTCCAGCTGGCTCCTTGTCAGCTTTCTATACTCCTCTGCTGACATGCTGCCTGCTCACCGTGACTAACTAAGCTAACAAAAGAAATAAAACAATTGGGATCTGAACTCTGAGTATTCACTGCGTGGCTGTTTTAGAGTAAAAAACACCTTCAGAGCTCAGTGTACACAAGCTACAAGATTTACTCTGCCCACACCACTATAAGCCAATTAGTATTTGCCAGTAATTAATATGAGATGTGGATATCTTACCACTGCCAAACAATTAATATGTGAGCTGGATTTCCCAACCATTGCCACCAATTAATATGTGATGTGGATATCCCACTGCTGCCAAACACAAATGTGAGGATATCCCTACCACTGCCACCAATTAATATGTAACACCCAAGCCCTGGTCCAGTGATCAAGTAGCCTCAATCCTTACTACTAACACCAAAGAGGGCATCTCATATGAGAGAAAAGGATAACAAATACACACAGTAAAGTGCAATTTCCCTTAAGAGCACACAGCGATCACAGTCAGTCCAGGGCTGGTCACTCCCTTGCTCCCCAGGTCCTCAATAAGACTCCCAACTGGCACAACTATAGGGTCCAGATCTCAGCCTAGCTGGGCAAGCTAAAATCTCCAGCACCCTCTCTGTCCAAGCAGTGCTTTGTGTCCCTGCCCCAAGTAGCTGACACACACACACACACACACACACACACACACACACACACACACACACACACACACACACACACACTTTGAGATAAGAGTTTACACAACCACGCATACACTTCTGGTGAAGGCTGGCACAGGTTCTCCAGCTGTGTCCCTTTTACCCAGACTATACGGTAGTAATTACTGCCACCACCCAGCTAATATTTATCAGCTACTCAAAGGCCCTTAAAAGGGTGTCCAGTTATTACTGTGCAATATTAATATCCAGTTGGTAGATTTGACTAAACAGTCTCAAGGCTTATTAGAGTGACCTGGTACAGGATCCATATATATTATGCAATGTACTCTTAGAGCTTAACTTATCTCTACACAAACCAGCCACAGTTAAAAGAGTTTTAAAATATTTAATAAGAAATAATTAAAACCACAAGACAATACTTTCTATTATACCATGCGATGTTCGCAAAAGCCGATAAACATGCACACTGATTGGCTAATCCAACCAGTGTGCACATACTAAATCGTACAACAAATAACGGAAGAAGTCCAGTCGCGAAAATATCATGCTGCGGCGACAGCAAATAAACATAACCAAATGTAACACCAAAAACACCTAACAATTACACCTAATCACACAAAACTAACCAATTCCCTTATTACAGTCCTCAGTCCCTCACCTCGAACACTAATAAAATAAAATGTCATGCAGTCGCAAATACACCACACACACTACATAACCACCACTTATAATACAATAAAAGCAATCATTCTGATAAAACCATTCACTCAGCTATATTCCCTGCAATAGCTATACACAAACAACTCCAAAAATGTACACACTAAAAGTAAACACACACACATCCCTCGCAAAGTCAAAAACTCACACCATACCTAACTTCCACATCAGCATACACCTTCTAAAAGCGCATACGACACCACCATCTAGTGACCAATTAGTAAAACTACATATTTTAAAAAAATTAATACAAATTAAAACTACACCACATTTCTAACATACCTATAAGTACTAAAACATAACTACACATTATAAAGTTCTACACTGCTTAAACTATATTATACCAAGCACCACCTATCCCTTTTGATTACATCCCTTCAAAAACCTGCATGAGCCCTGTTAAACAGAAACACTACAAACTCAGACAGGAAAAAACACCTAAACAAGAGACACCATAGATAGAAAATAATAAAAAAAATGGAAGTAAACTTTGAACTAATAAGTGACTCTGAAATAGAAGAAATATTTAAGAACATACCACAAACCACAATGAAACCATCAACAAGCAAGGAAATTTTCCAACCACAAGAACAGGAATTACTACAGCATAACACGGCCCTTATAGAAGACAACAGTGTGAGAAGCCATACTCTTCAGAAAGGTAAAAAAAACATTAAAAGCCTATTCCACTCAGAAACGTAAAAGAAATGCAGAAAAATCTCTTAAACAAATAGAAACACTAGAATTAGAAAAAGAAGAATTAAGTACAAGAAAACAAACACAGTGGGCTATAAACATATTTCAAAACTGGAAAAAAACAAAAAAACTACAACATAGACTTCCACACTATTACACCAGAAAAATTAAACACAATACTTAGAGAATTATATGCTACAGTACGAAACACAAAAGGAGAAGAATACATAATAAGTGCATTTGTATCCTTACGTGCAGGACTAAACAGATATATAAACAACCCACCATTAAATAGAAAGATTAACATCATAACAGATATATCTCTAACAAATGCAAATAACGTATTTAAGTCAGTAATTAAAAATTACAGAAGACAAAGAAAAGATACAGCAGAACACCACCAGCCACTCACAATGCAAGAAATAACACAACTGAGAAACAGCCAAACACTTTCCCCAAACACAGCAGATGGACTAGTAAGAAAAGTATGGTTTGATATAGTTACACTTTGCACGACGTGGGAATGAAGGAGTACGATACCTCACAGAAGACAGTTTTACAATAAACAAATATACAGATGGCACAGAATATGTAACAAAAAATTTTAACGAACATACAAAAAACCACAAAGAACATTATGATGTTACAAAACATTTGCTAAGAGGATTCATGTTCGAAAACTGCACAGACCCTTTATGTCCTGTAAAAAGTTTCAAAAAATACTTACAAAAAAGGCCACCTAATACAAAACAACTGTTCCTCCACCCAAAAAAATATCCACAACATGTACTTGACAAAATGGATGCATGGTACACAACACAACCAATGGGAAAAAACTATCTTGCAAACATGTTACCACAAATCTGCAAACAAGCAAACCTATCAAAGAGATACACAAACCACTCCTTAAGAGCAACAGCAGTAACATTACTGTCACAATCGGGGATGGAAGCAAGACAAATAATGACTGTGACAGGACATAAAAGTGAAAAATCACTAAGATCGTATTATCAACCTTCAGTAGATGAATTTAAAACATGGGGAAAAATAATATCTGGAACACAAGAAACACCAAAAAATCCAATACATGAAGTCAATATCAATAACACAACAGACAACGGACCAAGAAAAAAAAAAAATGAAAGTCCATAACACAGAACATCCATACCTGGAAAATGAATCAGAAAAACCACAAGACAAACAACAGATTATAAACTATGGAACAATAAACATCTACAACATAGAAACCCAACAAAATAAGTAAGTAAACTCTAAATTTATACTAAAACCATATATATATATATATATATATATATATATATATATATATATACATAGGATGCAATATATAAACATAAAATTAACTATAAACACAATTTCTCATTACAGATACTACACTAAGAAGAACTCAAGTCAACATATGAACATAGACAACCATCAAGGCAGAACCAATACAGAAATATAAAAGAAACTACAACAAGAAGACATACCAAAAGCTTTAAAACTATGAAGACATACCAAAAGCTTTACAACTATATCTACTAATATAATTATTTCCTAACATTTCCTGAAAAATTAAAAAATAACATGTATTTAAATTAAAACAAAAATAAACAATAAACACAAACTGAAAGTGTGGACTATTTTATCAAAAAAAAATGGAAGAATACAAAGAAAAGCAAACAAAAACCTAAATAACAACAATACAAAGATAATACAAAACAAACTAACACCATAGTATAATAGCAATAACCCACTTTTGGGTGTGGGTAATGCTGGATTTACCCACGGTTGTCTTTGTTTGGTCCCTCGGGCTTCGCACTCGGGACCAAACCACGCCAACCGTGGGTAAATCCAGCATTACCCACACCCAGGCGTGGGTTATTGCTATACTATACAGTGCTAGTCAAAAGTTCAGAGATCACACAGAAATACTTAAAATAAATCAATAGTACAGTTCTGACATCACAGAAAAACACTTAGTCTAAACTTTCTAATTTCTAGCTCTCTAAAAGAAACACAAGTCTAAGATAACTTACATAAGACACAGGCAGAGTGCTGGATTGGATAGTCAGACAACAATGCTTAATAATCTCTGTTTCTCACCGTTTAAATTGAAACCCAATTCTGCTAAACATTACATCATCTTTTACACCTTCCTGGTGTTCCCAGGCTGACAGAAACTGCATTTACATTATTTTACACTTAGAGCAATAAAGGACATTCCATATGTAAATTCTGGTCATTAAATTTACCCTTAAAACAATAGGCAGGAAGCCTTCATCTAGCTGGAATGGAGCTGACTTGTAAAACATCAAAGGCAGTGTTGAAATAATTTTAAATTCAAAGGGCCAACAAGAAATGCTTGACTTAGCTTTCTTTACAGCAGATGGCAATGTTGGCACATTGTTTTAAGTTCAGCATTCCTATTTGCAGATGATAGATTTATCTGCACAATTCTATCTGGCTAGGCTGGCAACCTTCCCCCATCTATACTAGTCTTCACAGCTGGATTCAAACCCTTAACCTCTGTGTTATTTATTTAAACTAATTTCACTCACACTTTGTGCCACACATTTTTGTAAATGGGAAGTTGATTTTTGCCACTCAGTACTGTCCAGATTACTATGGAAAGTGTACCATCCACAGACATGTTTATGCTACATAAGGCATTCTAAACTTACATTTTCACTTTTTTCCTTATGTAGCCAACCATGTTTGTGACTGGCCAAGCACACAGCAAATGCAAATAAAAAAGAAGAAAAAAAAATCATATAGTGAATAATTACAGTTGTTGTTATTGTTGTTTATCTTTCGGCTTTTCCTGGTTAGGGGTCGCCACAGCGGAACTCCAGTCCGCTAATGATTGGCAGTAGATTTTCACGAACGCCGAGGTGATAGCTCAACGTCCAACCTTCAACGAAGGCACGCCCATTTATGCATGTCTTTTGAATGCCACCCAGCCGCGGGGAGGACATGCAGACTCCACACAGAAGGCACTCCCCGCACTCAAGCCGAGACTCGAACGGGAGAACCTCTTGTTGTGAGGCAACAACACTACTGCTTCACCACCGCAGCATATTGTGAATAATTGCAGTGTGATCTCTAGAGAATGCACCTGAAAAATGTCAAGATCTGTGGCACAGGGTAAAAATGAAGTGACTTGAGTGAAATAAGGCACTGGATGCATATTTTATTCCTATTTAGAGATCGCACTGTAATTGTGAATAATTACAGTGTGATCTCTAAATAGGAATAAAATATACATCCAGTACCTTATTTCACTCAATTCACTTCATTTTTATCCTGTGCTACAGATCTTGACATTTGTCAGGTGCATTCTCTCTAGTAATTGCTATCCATGGTACTGAGGGCCGCACATCGACTCCAGGCATATTTGCTCAACATAAGGCCGCCTAAACTAAATTTATAACTTTTTCCTTAGACAGTGAACTGTGTTTGCATGTTGTTAAGCAGACAGCAAATGAAAAAGGCATTAGAGAAAGTTATGGTAGAGAGAAAAAGCTTACCGTAAATTCAATGCAATTAACCAGCATACGTATATTGCAATGACCAGAGCAAAAATGCATTCAAGTGACACATTCGTCCTTCTCATATTTCATTGCAACATCAGAATTGTACTTTGTGGAACACATTATCATACTTGCAGTTAATGACACATAATGTGAAAGCTGACATAAAAACAGCTTGCATGTTGTTACTAATACTGACAATATTTTATTTTAAACAAGAACAACACAATGGTATCAAAAAATGTGATTAAATATGTATTCAGACCATCCTCTATAAAATTATCATTTAACTGGATTCATAACATGCATCAGCTGTCCTTTTTTAATAAACTCACTGCACTTACACCTTGTGCCACAGAGAAAGTTACCTGACAGGTGTTTTTTTTTCATTATGCAGAGTACTGATGGTTCCTTAAGTTGTGAAAGTTTATTTCATGTTGCCAAGTGGCACATAAATGCAGAAGACAATATTTATCAGAAGCACTGACATTTTTTATTTTTATTTTTTGATAACAATATGAAGGAACTTGAAATGAATCACAGTGTATATCTATCAATGAGCAAATATACTATGGCATTACATTGATACCTTCAACTTCTCACATCTCCTTGCAACATCAGTACTTTCATGCAGTTTCACAATATCAGGGCTTTACCTAATGTGATGGGAATGGAGAACAGCACAGGGAACAGAAGGAATGTTTTAATTTTGACACAGCACAGACAATTAATATTGACACAATTTCAAATTACTTATCTGTCTGTCCTTCTTAGTCAGTACTGACCTTACTTGAATTTTCCACATCGGCACTTTCATACACCAAATTGAGGTCCAGCATTTATTATGACCTCCCTCAGTAAAATGATCTAGGAACCAGTTCCAAATGCTGCATCACGTGTACTGTTCCTCTAAGCTGAATGCATTTACACATTGCCACCAAGATATGTGTGTGTGCCAGTTTGAATTTCTTTAATCAGTATTGTCCAGACTGCTGAGTAAACTGCAATAATGACATTATTAATTGCGATATTAATGGCACTCCAAATAAAATTTGTCAGTCAATAGAATACAATGCTAAATGGCATGCTAACAATAAAGGGGGAATGTAAACAAGTACATTAAATGCACATTTCTGATGTTTAATCAACGTTATCTTGTAATGGGAACCTGTATGGGTTTGAACCATCAAACCAAGGTATTAAGAACAATCAATGAAGAGTGTTTTCCATAGCTGCTACAAACGAATCATATATTAACATGGCTAAAAAGTGTTTAGATGCATTGAAAATGTGGCATTGTATCAAGTCTCACTGAAAATGGAATGAAAACGTTATGAAAGTTGTCCTTTCTCAGTTGACAGTAAATGTCTGAATGATCGGGATATTGTCAACAGATAGGATACCTATGTACTCAGACCATATTAAACAAAAACTGCAAACACTGGTGGTGTATTCTTCTCTTTCTTTATGGTACCTCATTCACTTATCTATGCTTTCTTAAGAGCAATTGTATCTCACTTTGTTGTATATGTTATCTGTATCAATGTTTAAAGTACTCCCTTGCATATGAACATTTCTTAGTAAGGGGTAGTAACTGTAGTCATTAAAGCCAGCATTTGAATGTTAGGAATGTTGCTCGCCTAACTCAGTCAATGTACTTTCAGACTTTTTGAAAAGTGTCTTCTCCCTAACATACCCTCAGCAAGTGCACATCAAATAGGGGAGACTGTGAAACCCTGATTGTTCCTGCAGTCAGACTAATCATAGACACAAGCAAGCTATTAGGAGGTAATACTTCTTAATCTTTGTCCTTGCAGTGCTAGGGTGTGCATGCAATTGTGTTCCTCCTTACACCACATTTATCTTCCCTACACATACTACAGGATGTAGTATTCAGGCATGCTAATGATTTAACACCTCATTTGCATACTCATGGTGCTCACATTACTGTCTCTGCATTATATAAAGGTAATTGTGTAGCTAATGTACTTCTAGTGGGGAGACTGTTTGGAACTAGATAGCTCAATACTACTAAATAAACACAACTTTTGGAGAATTATCTGCTTTCTACACTTCTTTATTGTCAAGGTATACTGCTATTTCTTACATAATGCTTTTAGTGTAACTTTAAGGGTGAATTACAATGCCTACTCCAAACAATTTATTTATCTTACTTTTTTTTCTTTATCCTTTACTTTTGGCATAGCCCAGATATACCAGTTATGTTTGCATTGCAAAAAGTTTTCTACAGAATTCTACCTGACCTGTACTTTTAAGGTTGCATTTTATTATTTGCAGTTATAGCAATGAGTGTAGTATAACTTTGTAGCAAGATCTGGAATTTATACATGTGTTAACACAAGTAAATGTTTGTGATTTCTACCTGGCTATCTGCCACAGCAGTGGAGATGGCACTTATAATAGTTGTCTTACATTTCTACTTTTATATTGTGATTGCTATTGTTAATACTGTGCTGTATTACACAGTTACAGAAACCTCTGTTCTCTGCATTACAGAATGTTGTTGATGTTTTATTTAGAATATTTTTGGGGATTGGGCTGTTCTAACTTGTGTGTAGTCATTGGAAACATTACCTTTTAAACAATCTGCACGATGAACGTATACATTCATACATAAGTGAGTTCACAGCCATCCTGTCTGTATATTATATATATATTTAATTATATGTCTGTTTTCTGTTTCATCTCATACTGGGATATGGCATGCAAAAAGAAATCTGTACAAGCCACCATACACTGATACAGAAAATAGGTAATTATCCCAGCCTTACATAGTCATGAATCTTTTCTGTTAGCGAAAGGTATAGGTGACCAATCTGCCTAAGATAGGATATGGCAACAGGTGGTCAATGACATCAATGCTGTCAGAGGGCATGGGATAAATTACTGGCAGATGTGATACTGGGCAAGTGATATGATAACATCTGCCTGCCATATGGTGACTGTGGTTGCCCAGTAAAAGGTAGCTATGGGAGGTTGTCCTGTTACTGAACCACCACTAACTGAAACAGAGCAGTAGTTCTCCAATGACAGAGATTAGGATAGCTCAGCAGAGGATTCACATAAAATCCTTGATGTTGGTGCTGATGTGAATGACAGACACTGAGTGTCTCAATCAGAACTTCCAGGTATTCAAAATGCAAGTGTCATTGTTATATCTTTATATACATATATATTAGATGTCTGATATATATAGAGCCAGCAATAAATGTGACTCAGATATCACAGTAATGGAGACATGGTGGGGGGTTGTGGGGATTCAACTGCTCATTAGATATTTGTATGAGAACATTCTTAATTTGCACATATAAAGAAATTGCTTTTTTCTCTTGTTTCATTTGTATTGTGATACTTAGCTTTATTCCTTTCCCTTCCTCACATACAGGGACATCTGGATCACAGGCTACCAGCCCACCTGCAAGATTGTAACCATACATTTCATTATTATTATTACTGTATATAAGGTAGATTTGAGTTTAAATAAAAGTAAAATTTGTGTTGTTTTAGCATCTGTTAGAGTTTAACATATTTTTCATGTAAGAAAAATACATGAGGGTAACACAGTTGCTCAAGATAGTGTGGTTACTCAGGTTGCACAGCTGGTTGTTTCTTCCCATAGACATTGTGAGGATTAGGTACCAAACAGGAAGGTTGGTAGAGGTTTTCAGAAGAGGTCTGCTGTCCACCCTCCTCCTGATGTAGGTGTGTCATAAGGTGCCACCAGATGTATGTGTAGGGCCAAAGTAGAGGCACAGGCACATTCCACTAGAGCCTTTGAAGAGATACTGTGAGTACTAAACTTTGTACATTATGATGTGCATGACTCACTGAACCATGTGGCAACTCCTCAGACAGGATGAATGACATGATAAATTGAACAGTGTCTGTGATGGAACATCCACTGGGAAGGGTGGACATTCACGTGGCCGGAGAGACACTATATATTCTGGTGTTAGCAGATGTAGCTGTGAAGATCCTGCTCCAGTAGTGACACTTCTTCCTCTGCTTCATCACTGATTGTGGTGTTTACACCCAGACATGGTAGGCTACGGGATTGTGGTCCTTAATGTAGCCATGAGGAGAGCTCATCCAGGAGACATCACTTGCATTCAGGTAGCATCTTGACATTTAGACAGGACCTTGGAAGTAGCAGTGCAACTACTGGTAGAGGTGGTTCTTGCAATCTGGGTAATGAGACTGAACAGACTGCTCTACCATTTATTGCTTCACACCTGTCTGAGATGCCAAGACTAAGTGTTAGCACAGTGCTTCATTGTGTTCATGCAAACACACACAGATTGAAAAAAAATATCACTTGCCCATACCACATCACACACATGCAAGTTACCTAAACAGTACTGTTGAGGGCTATGCATCTGTTGTTACTGGCCTTGAACACTGTATATTCTGATAGACAGGTCTTTGTTACTCGCACACACTCACTTCTTTGGTGTCAGTCTTGCACTCATACCACCCCCCCACTCTGTGCAAATGATGATGACTGTGCCTTGCCCTTTGCATATGGCTTTGTGACTTAGGGTTGTACATATGTCTGATGCATATAGTGGATAGCTAATGCTTGCTTTATCACAACCTTGCATTTGTCAATATGTGTTGCAGGTGAAAAGTTTTGGATTTCACGTTCCTACTCATTTATGAATGATTGCTTATATAATTGTTGAACCTTATTGCATTTCAGATAGTATTGTAAGTAAAACAGTGGAAGCATTAGGTTCTTCTGTCTTGCTTCTTAGTATAGTTGTGCAAATGAGGGTATAATTGAGCTGTTCTATGTTTTATAGTTGGTGGTCAATGGAAATGCCTGAAACAGAGTATTGGTTATAATACATAACTGTATATTGCAAAAATCTGACATAGGAGGTATTATAGATATAAATGTAGACCTCTGACAAATGCACTGCTTAGGGGCATATACATATTTCCATAACAGAGTAACCAGTCATTTTTATTTCTCTAAAGATTATACACTTACTTCATCATTGGGAGTTGTCCCTGTCCAATGTTATCAGTGCAGAGCCATTATATGGTTAAGTAAGTGTTGATGAGGTTTGACAGGCATTAGGTTTCCTATATGTATGTGCATGGGATTCTAGGTTTTGCCCAAGGTACCAACTGTGTGTGCTCTCCTTTTCCTCTTAGCCAGATCCAGGGCATACTGTGCCCACCTCTATCTGCTACACCATCTGCAGGTGGTGGATCTCCTTCAAATTTCATATCAGTATCTTCTGTTGCTGCTGACCCTGCCTATGATCCTTGAACCTGTGGTCTTGCCCCCTTGCTGTCCTTGTTGAAGCTGTTTCCTGAGAATTATATTGTTTAACATGCCACAGTCTGTAAGTATTTTGTCGGATGTGCCTGGGTTGTACTACAGTGCACTTCCTGATGTATCTAGACACCAGAACTTACTTGGAGTTAAGTAATCCAAGCACCTAACTTGAGGGTGGGCCTCATTGTATTCTTGCTCACTAGGGTTGTGTCAGTTTCTCATAGGTCTCATGAACCAGGTCTCAAGTGCATAATCTTCATCCCCCACCAATGGCTTTGAAGAATGTCACCCCTAGCAAACCTGGTCTACAACTCATAGGAGTGTTGTATGTGTCGAGTCATGGAAACTGCATGAGTTACCTGCACAGATATTGTAAATGATCCATTGGGCATTACAGACAGTTTATAGGGTAGAAATCTGTTCTATTGATATGCCTTCTTCCCTATTACCCAGGTGGGGCTTTTATTTCTATGTAGATTTCCTGTGTGGTTCTTTCTACTTCCTGTGGAGGTGCATGGAAAACAGATGTGATCCTTTGCATGTAGTGGCATTTCAACACCCCAAATGTTTATTTATTTATGTATTTATTTATTTATTTATTTATTGCATTTGTTTACCGGGAAAGTCCACTGGGCGTGAGAAGAGCCCATTTTCAGGGGATGCCCAGGTAGAAAAGCTCCACATATAGTTACACAGACATATAGTTACAGACAGATAAAGTATTAATACATTGTATACAGTATATAATGCAGTAGTATTGCATACTTAAAGCATAATTATACAAAAAATGTTAGAATACATAGAATCATTTGAAGAAATAGAGCAGAGTTATTTTTATTTAGGTGCATGTGAAAGTGAAAAAGTGTATGAGAGTAAGTGAGATGTAAGTAGAGAGATAGTTGAGCTTAGTACAAAGAAAAAGAGAGATTGGGGCAGAAAGGTTAAAGTGGGGATAGCAGAGGCTAAAGTGACAGAAGAAGGAATAGATTTGAAAGGAAAATGTGGGGTGGGCTAGTTATACAGTGGGAGAGAGTAAGGATTCTGAAAAAGGTTAGATTATGGGATAGACTAAAGGGGTGCAGGTGCATATCCATTGTGAGGAAAGATGGAGTTTAAGGGATTTTTTAAAACTGGTATGATTGCTGATAGCTCTGAGAGAAGCAGGGAGGTTGTTCCATACTTTGGAGACAGCATAAGAGTATTGCATTTGTCTGGCTGACAGATTAGGTATATCAATATTCAACAGCATTTTATTTTCAGATCTTAGGACTCATTTTGGTTGGTATTCACTCAGAATGTGGGAAAGGGGTGGTCAGGCTGCTGGATTGTAGATACGTTTATAGGCAATAATTATTTGTGCATAAGTAAGTTGATGAGGGAGTTTCAGCCAATTTAGTTGGTGTAGTGAGGAACAGTGGTTGGTGGAGTATTTTGCATTTGTGGCAAATTTTGCAATTTTGTTATAGCATGAGTTGAGTTTTATTTTTAGGGAGGACTGGATGTTGGTGAGGATGGGGGCTCTGTATAAAAGAGTTGGAAGTAGGAAAGATAAGGCAAGGGACTTTTTTGCTGAGTTACAGAGGAAATAGTTGTGCCTGTAAAGGACTCCCAGTTTTTGATGGGTTTTTTGGTGTTACTGTGGATATGGAGGTCAAAGGTTAAGTTAGCATCAATGTTGGCACCAAGTAATTTGGTACTAGGAACGACATTGATAATAGTACTATTTAGTGACTGGATAAAGAGCTTAGATTTGTCACTTTGACTGGATTTTTGGGGGGCAAATATTAGGAGTTTAGTTTTATTGGGATTAAGTGCAAGATGGTTTTGTGACATCCAGGATTCAGTTATGGTGAATACTTTTTGGGTAAGTTGTTGTAGTGCAGAAGCAGATTTAGAGGAGCAAATTACTACTGAGTCATCTGCGTATTTGATGAAGGTACTGTGGGTGAGAGAATTGTGGAAATCATTAATGAATATACTGAAAATAAGGGGACCCAGTATAGAACCCTAGGGTACTTCAGTATTGGTATTGATAACGGAGGAGGGGGAGTGCTGCTAGATACATGATTGTTGCCTATTACTGAGATAGTTTCAGAACCATTGAAGGGTGGGTGGAGAGATGCCGAGGTTGGAGAGTTTAGTCAGTAAGAGGGTATGGGAGATTGTATTGAATGTTTTTGACAGATCAAGAAACAGTGCAGAGACGATAGAACCTTCATCTCGAGTTCTGTTTACTGTGTCTAGGAAAGAAATGGGGGTTGTGTAGGTGCTGTGTCCTGGGCTAAAGCCATGTTGAGTGGAGGAAAGGAGATGATGTTTAGTTAGATGGTTGAGGAGCTGAATGTGAATGCACTTTTCAAGTATGTTACATATGAGGGAATGAATGGTGATAGAGGTCGGAAATCTGAAATGTCAGAGTTGTGTCCTCCTTTACGTAGTGGGAGGACATAAGCCTTTTTCCAGATATCTGGAATGAGAGATTCGTGAATGGACCTATTGATAAGAATACTGATGGGGTATGCTATGGAGGAGGCTGATAGCTGTAAGTATTCTGCTGGTAGGTTATCTGGTGCATTGGTGCATGGTTTAATTTCTGAAGAAGATTTAGAATAGTAGAGGTAGGTATGGGAGAGAGTGTGAAAGAGGCTATTGTGTTAGGTGGAGTTTGTGTGAGGGTAGGGTTGAATGGATCTGCAGTGATGGATGAGAAAGTGGAAGTAAGTTTAGAAATGGTGTCTATGAAATAAGAGTTGAAGAGTGAGGTTAGTTCAGTGAGAGTATTTTGAGGGTTTGGGCATGGATTATGGTTAGTTCCTGGATGTAGTAGGCACCCCAAAACTTATTGGGGTTATGTATGTGTTGGTTTTGGAGGGTGTGGAAATATTATTTTGTTTTTAAGTACTGATCGTTTGACTTGGTTGCAAAGTTGTTCATATTTTTGGAGATTGGAAGGGGTTTTGTTTTTAGCCCGATGTTCCAGGCTTTATCCCTGGAAGACATGATTTCTTTTGTGGACTTGGTAAGCCATTTAGCATGTTTAGCCTTGACTCTTTTTACTCAGATAGGGGCAAGCCTATTTAGGACACTGAGAAAAGTGGAGTTGTAGAAATCCATTGCTTTGTTGAGTGGGAGGACGTTTAATGGGTTCCAGTTAATATTATGTAAGATGTCATTAAATGTATTTGGACAGAAATGGGATAAATCTCGGCTATGTCTATATTGGTAATATATCCCCTCTGGAAAGTACTTGTAGTTAGTATATGCAATGCTTAATATACTCCTATTTCTACTGGATTGAGTTCTCTATGATTTCCCTGTGGCTTGAGATTGAGTCAGCAGAGATTGCATAGTTCTTCCAGTGTTTCTCTGCCCACTCTATATTTCTTAGCAATTTCCATGTCAGGCAGTCTATGATAAGTCAAATGGGGTCTAAATAATCTACTTTTTCTTGCCTAAGATCTACCAGCTGTAGCAGCAACCTGATTTAAAGTGTGATGCACATACATAAGATCATAGGAGATTACTAGGCTATTGACCCAGTGGTCATTTTAAGCCTAGCCGTTTCATCCCAATGTAATGCCATAATTTAGTGATGACTGCTTATGTCCAGGAGGGTTGTGGGAGCTATCCCTAGTAAGAAATTATGGTGCCACCTCCATTCATCCAGGTTTCTCTTGAACAGTGTCATAGAGATGCTCTGTCTCACATAAATTGGCATCCAGTTCCAAAGACGCAGTAATCGTTGGGAGATAAATCTGTCCCTCCAGCATATCCTATTTAAGTTACAGGCCATATTTAGGTACCTAGAAAGGATACCTCTAGTCCCATTTGATTTACAGATATGCAGCAAGTTCATTAGGTTTATGTCTTGGATTGCTCTGTAGACCAAGCATAAGTCTCCCCTAAGAAGTCTATACAATATGGATCATAGTGGCAGGGACGTTAGTCTGTTCATGAAAGGTACATACTGGAGCCCCTTGATCTTCTTTCTTAGAAACCTCTGAGGTATTTCTAATTGCTGCAGGTGTTTAGTATGGTACATGCCAAATGGGGCATTATACTCAATTATGGGCCAGAAACGTCCCAAGTATGTAGGGTTATAACTTCTTTTGATCTCAAGGCAATGCTTTTACTAATCAAGTGTGCTATGTAGAAAGCTTTCCTTACTATAGTAGACACATGGTGGTCGAAGTTAAGGTCACAGTAAACTTGAGATCCCAGGCCCCTTACCACTTCATGGGTAATTAGGTTATTGTTGTTGATTTGATAGTGTGAAGGGACATTGTTTGTGCTAAAGGGAAAGATGATGCATTTCTTTGCATTCAGTTTGAGACCAAAGCTAATACACCAGTCATCGGTCTGCATGAAACCCTCCTAGAGTATACTGACATCATTTGTGGATTCAATGATTGCACATAGTTTGCAGTCATCTGCAAACTTGGTCAACCACAACCCCTTAGTTTTTACCTGAACACCTGAGAAGCATATACCAAATAGTAGGGAGCACAGCGCTGACCCTTATTTCACCCTTCTGATAACAGGTCTGCTGGTTGTTGTGGAGACATCCACTTTGATAGTGTGTGTCTCGTTTGTGAGCTAGTTGGCAACCCATCTTACAATGAAGAGGTTTACATTTATTTTCCTAAGTTTATCAGTAATGCCTGAATGTGGGATTGTATCAAAAGCCTTTGCCAGGTCGAGGTATGCTGTCTGCACAGATTTGCCCTCTTCAATGGCCTTGTTCACATTTTCAAATATTTACCAGATTTAACAGGCAGCACATGCCCTTCATGAAGCCAAATTGGGTAGGTTCCAGGGTTTGTAGGTCAGCTATGTGA
This sequence comes from Protopterus annectens, assembly GCF_019279795.1. NCBI lineage: Eukaryota > Metazoa > Chordata > Ceratodontiformes > Protopteridae > Protopterus > Protopterus annectens. The sequence goes on along the minus strand of NC_056732.1, from coordinate 1,144,640,546 downwards.
CTTTATTTATGAGGTCCATAATGATATGTTCCATGGCCTTACAGATGAGGCTGGTCAGGCTTATGGGTCTGTGATTCCCTAGGTCTGTTGCTAGGCCAGCCTTATGGAGGGGAATAACACTTGCTGTTCTCCATTCTACAGGAACAAAGCCTGTGGTTAGGCTATGATTGAAACGGGTACTTAGTGGTGATGCTAGTTCATGTTTTAGCCTGTTTAGAAGACATTCTGGGATGTCATTTTGTCCCATACAGGCTGTTTTTTGCCTTGGACAAGGCTTTGAGAACCTGCTATTCAGATATGTAGGATGGGGGATCTTTGAGGGAAGGCTTTTTGTAAGTAAGGAGGGGATAAGGGAGTGACATTTTCACCAAACCTATCCACTAGCAGGTTTGCTATCTCTATGGCATCGGTGTGTGTGATACCATTGACCACTGGTTCTGTGCATGCTTGCGTCTACCCTTTAGGTTATGTACATAGCTGTAAAAGGCCTTATGGTTATCCTTGGCTGTGATTGTTAAGTTTCTCTCAAAGGAGCCCTTAGAGGATTTAACAAGTTGTCTTATTTGCCTGTTGAAGCTGAGGAGGATGCTTTTCCATTGTTGGGGCCTTGCTATTGTTTTCTTGGATGGCACCTTTCTGCATTTATTGTAAATGTTATTGATACTGGATGTCCACCAAGGCAGCTTATGTTTACTTGGGGCTCTGGCTTTGATTCTTTCTGGTACAGTTGAATTTATATACTTATGCAAGTGATTGTACAGGGCTTTAGTGTAAGCTTCAATGTAGTTACCACTTTCAGCTTGAGGTGGGGCTTGGAATGCATTTATACCTTCACCTAGGAGGGTATAGTTTGTCGGTGTAAAGCTTTTTAGTCTGATTTCCCCCTTTGTGAGCTTTGTTGTTAGTGCCAGCTCGAAGGTGATTGATGTGTGGTCAGTTTTAACTTATGAGGGTCCGACAGTTGCATCAGTGCATTTGTTTGACATGTTGGTGAGGACCAGATGCAGAATGTGTGTTTCCTCTTGTCAGGGAATGGACAATTTGTTCCAGGGCATTTGAATTAACAAAGTCAAGGAATTTTTACATTAGTGAGTTAGGGCTAGCATAGGTTTACAGGTTGATGGTGGGATAATTGGAATCCCCCACAACCGGTGTGTTTGGTAAAATTTGGATTGTCTCCAGTTTGGGCAAGAAAGCGTTGTGGATGTCATGATCCATGGAGGGGGATCTATAACTGGCTATTACTTGAATGAGGCTCTTACCCACCTTAACCTGGACTCAGAGTAACTCTATGGAGTTGTCCAGTCTAAGTAGGTGGGAGGTGAATGTATCTCTAATACAGATTGAAACATTGCCTCCTTTGGTTTTCACATGTTCATTTTGTGGTCTAAAGGTGTGGAAGGCATTGTAGCCTTGCAAGGCCAGGGTACTGTCTGAGGCCTTGAACCAGATTTCTGTGATAGAAATGATTCCAGGAAGTGCAGTTTTTGGATTAAGCTTCTAGCATTTAGCAGCATGACCCTTATTTTCTTCTGCTTAATTTCACATCAGTAATGTTGTTTTTGAGACCTTGACTAAAAAAGGCACTATGAGTGAGGCAAGAACCTTTGCCAGCAGTCAAAAGCCTAGAGGTGCCAAGTGCAATCCATCTCTGGCAAAGCAGAGAGGTTTGCCAACCATGGCTTCCCAGGCTGACAGGAGCTGGATCTCCTTTGAATGACACCAAAAACTGACCCGTTTACAGAAATCATCATTCTAGGTAAGGTTAGTATGCTACTCAGGGCCCGGGACATACCTGTCTGGGACACATACTCAGAGAACTCAACCATTTCTCTCTTCATATAGTCCAGTGAGATATTTCTCAGGTCATTCACACCAGCATGAACTATGACATAGTCATAATGGTACTTATTGCTGAGAGACCTGAGTGCATGTGTGATCGGGTGAATCCTGGCACTGGACAGGCAGCTGACTAACTTTCTCCTTGTCCAACCTAGTGAGTGGGACATCCATGTGTCTCACTACTGAGTCTCCAATGACAAGAAGATTTGGTTTTTGAATGTTATGCCTTACTGGCTTGGTGGGTGAAACATTGGTATTGCTATGTGAAATGTATGCTGTGGGGTCTGTGTTAGTTGTCTCTGGTGTTTTGGTAAGTTTTTCGAGAGAACCTCCACATATGTGGATTTATGTGTTTGATTCATACTATGTGTATGAGTAGTGGTACTATGTCCATATGTAGTCGTCGGTGAGTTGACAACCTTCATGTTACTCTTCTGAGTGAGAGAGAGCACGGATTCTAGATTCTTGGTTTAAATACATCTCTTGCACTCTGTACTAGAGTGTGTGATTAGTAGAGAGTTCTCTGTGTACATGAGGTGCTTGCTACACTGCCTCAAGAGACCCAAGTCAACAATTTGACAGAAGAAACAAGGGTAGTCCATATGGCCATAAGTAGGCTGAAGACAGTTGTCACTAGGGGTGGCGTTTTAGAATTGATCTTGGAGGAGTTCACTGGATGGATATTTCTGCCTGGGTTTTAGGGAAAATTTGTTGAATTTATCTGTCCAGATTTGGCGCACAAAGACATTCAAACAAGCAGCAACCTGCTCAAATGCAAGGCCTAAATACCTAAAAATTTGAAAAAAGCTTTAGAAAGATTTCCCTGCTGTCTGACCTTAGAAAAAATATTGTGAATAAATATGTTATATAAATTAATCTCTCTGGTCATCTGCTGAGAAAGAAGTATTTTTTTCTCAATATGCTATAACTAAGTTAAAATAATTGTGCACCATATTCACTGTCATGGTCAGTTATTTTACCTCTCGAAAATATCTTTTATGAAAAGCAAACAACTTCATGGTGAGAACTACATCAGTGTGTTATGTAACAAACCTCACCCCAACCACTATATATTGTTCATTCTCTAATAACATACCGGAAACCCATTTTGTTGCAATATCATGAGGAATCGCAGTATACAATGCTTTGACATGAACTGTTAGGTTTGGTATAATGGTTACAGTGTTTGCCTCAGAGATGAGATGCAGGATTTGCTTCTAGTCTTTCGAGTGGAAATTGACTAGGCTTAAAATGGCTCACAAAGACAGATAGCCTAATACTTACTTATGAAAATAATAGTAATTATTCTTCCTTAATAATACTATTTTTTATATTTTCTAAAAAAATGAAAATTGACCGGGAAACTTATTTATGAGCAACCTTGACCAAACCTCTATCTAAAAACCTTGAAACATGCTACAATTTAGAATCATGTGATGAGACAATGGCTCACAGTAGTGGAGCATTAAAATATTTATGTATTTTCAGTACTCCAGACATGGTTTCAAAATATGCACATGTACATGTTGTTTAACCAACCAAACATCCATATTTCTATATGCTGTCTAATGTCTTAAGTCTCTACTTATCTATAATAGCCTATGTTAGCCAACATAAAAGGAATTTCTGCAATATAATCACTATAGTTAATTAGTATTATAGCTCCTTCTTTTTCAGCCTTCACGATTCTAACAGATTCATCATGAGTTATATTCGGCAACACCAGTCTCTCATAAAGTTAAACTGCAGTATTTACACTTTCACTTTTTACATAGTTTTGTTACCTCCTTCACAAATGTTCTGAAAGACTTGAATCACTGGAGGCAAGGGACAATCACACACACTAGGTATAACAAAAGTAGTATTCTAATGCTGATTTGGAAGAAGACCATTCTGATCTGGTTTCTTGTTTTGGGATCTGTCTGCACCAACTGTAGCACATCGGTACATCATTCTGTTTTCTACACCCTGAAATATTTGCATTTAGTGTTACTCATGTTTTTGTTTGTCCTTATGTTTTATTTATTATTTTTATTTATTTTACATTTGTTGACCGGGCTAGTCTAACTGGATATATTTCCATTTTCAGTAGAGGCCCGGGGAGAAAAGCTCCAACGTAGCACAAAATATAATATACAGATGTATAACAAAAAAGGAGTTTAGAAGAAGTACAATACTAAGAAGGATGAGATTAAAGGATTATATATGTCTTCTTACTGTAAGATATAAGAGATACATTAAAGTTCATTGATAGTTTACATAAATACTGGAAGTTATATTAATTTTACAAGTACCAGTTTCTGCATACCGAGGGGTACGCAGAGTACGATTGTGTATCCAGAGGCAGTGTGAAGATAGAAGCAGGGAATGGTTGAAGATTAGTCAGGGTTACTGCAGGGACATAGCCAGTGAGATTTTAGGTGTCTTTTGAGTTTTTGCTTAAAGAGTGACAGTAAAGGTAGTAGAGTTAGATCTGTAGGTAGAAGGTTCCAGTTTTTTCCAGCAGTATTGGAGAAAAGGGTGACACCTGCTAAGTTATTGGACTTACTTATGCTAGCTAGTAAATTGCTAGAAGAGCGTAGGGAATTAAGATTATTATATGTGGTAATGAAGTTAGCAAGTATAGGATAATTATTTGGTTGGTAGAAGATTTTATGGGCAATGGTGAGTTGGGAAGAAATCAGAATGTTAGGAAGTTCAAGCCAGTCTAGCTGCTTTAGATTCAGGCAGTGGTGAGTTCAAAATGCATTGCCACTGGCAAATCTGGCAATATTGTTGTAGGAGTTTGCTAGTTTGAGAAGATTATTTTTTTTAGATTAGTGTAAATAGGTGAGGCGTAAAGAAGAGTTGAGATTAAATGAGAGTGGGCAATAGTGGTTCTAGCTGTTGGAGTTAAGAAGGGTTCGATTCTGTATAAGGAGCCCATTTTTCTGTTTACTGTTTGTATGGTGTTATTTATATGGCTATCGGAGTTAAGGTTGTTGTCAGTTGTGACTCCTAATAATTTGGTGGTAGGATCAGGTAAGATAAGGGTGCCATTGTTGGATTTGACAGAGAAGTCTATAGGAGAGGACCTACTGGTAGGTGTAAAGAGTAGGAGCTTGTTTTTTTTTTTGGCGTTCAAAAGGAGGCAGCATTTCAAGAACCAAACTTCTACTGAGTTGAATACTTTTTGAGTTAGTGAGTGTAGTTCAGAAATGGAGTTGGCAGAACATATAAGCATGGAATTATCGGCATATTGAATACAGGTGGCTTCAGGGATTGCTACATGAAGGTCATTGATAAATAAAGAAAAAAAGAAGAGGTCCTAAAATGGAGCCCTGAGGGACTCTAAGGGTGACTGGCAGGTGGGATGATAGTTTGTTTTCTCACAGAACTGCCTGTTGCCTATTGTTGAGGTAAGACTTAAACCATCATATAGCTAGGGTATCCAGAGAAAGAGATTCAAGAGTATTTATAAGCAGGAGGTGGTTTACCATATCAAACGCCTTTGAAAGGTCGATGAAAAGAGCAGAAGAGAGGATGTTGTTATTACGGTTCTTATTAATGGAGTCGGTGAAAGATAGGAGAGCGGTGGTAGTACTATGAAATGGCCTAAAGCCATGCTGGCACTTAGCCAGTATGTTGTGCTTAGTTAGGTGGTCTAATAGCTGGTGGTGAATGCATTTTTCCATGACTTTTGCTAAAGGTGATAGTAGAGCTATTGGTCTGTAGTTAGAGTAATCATTAGATTTACCACCTTTATGTAGGGGGATGATGTGGGAGATTTTCCAGATGTCTGGGATGATTCCCTCATTGATGGTTCTGTTAATTAGGATGGCTATGGGAAAGGCAATAACTTTGGCTGGTTTTTGCAAATATTCAGAAGGTAACTGGTCAGCTGAAGGAGTACAATGCTTAAGTTTTAGTAAGATTTTGTAGATGAGAGTGGTTGAGATAGGTTGAAATTGGAATTTTGGTAAAGATCCAGGTAAAGAGGTTGGGAGCCTTGTGTTATCGGTGGAAAGCTGACTAGCTAGAGATTGTATGGTCTCTGTGAAGTACGTGTTAAAGTTGTTGGCTGTTTGATGTGGGGTATTATGATCAGCATCTTGAGGGGATGGTGTGCTAGAGTTACCAGGGTGAAGGAGTCTATTTAGGCTAGTCCAAAATTTCTGTGGATTCTTTTGGTGTATTTGCTGTAGTTTACAATAGTAGTTCTTTTTTGTCAGTGAGTATAGCTTTTTTTGTTATGTTTCTTAGCTGTCTAAAAGTTTGTTGTTCAGGGGAGGTTCTGTTAGCTCTCTACTTAGCCCAAGCTTTGTTTCTAAGTAGAATTTTTTGTCTAGTTTCGTTTGAAAGCTAGGGAGCTGGTTTGGATTTCATTCTAATAGATCGTTTAGGTGCATGCACATCTAGAATTGCTAGAAATTTAGAGTTAAAATGTTTAACAGCCTCATCTAGTGGGAGTATTTTTAGAGGTTTCCAGTCACAGTTTTTTTCATACTTCATCTTCTTTGCTGATTTTAGCTTGTATCGTTGACAATTTTCTTAATATGGTTGCCATTAATGACTTAGAGAATTTGTTTTCATGGCTTGTGATGCCCCTGCAGTGGCCCAGTAATCAAGGAGCCTGAGTCCACACCACTAACACAAGTGAGGGACGTACACATTGGGAGGATGACAAGTACACACACAGTAAAGTACAATTTCCCTTAAGAGCACACAGAGATGACAGTCTGTCTGGGACTGGCTTCTCCCTCTTTCTCCAGATCCCCAATAAGACTCCCCACTGGCAACACTATAGGGTTGAGTCCTTAGCCAGGGTGCTAAGCCAAGTCCTCCCAACCAGTGCTTCATGTCCCTACCAAAATAGCTGACACACACACACACACACACACACACACACACACACACACACACACACACACACACACACACACACACACACACACACACACACTTTGAGATTTGATTTATTCGCAAACACACACCTGGGAAATGCTGGCACAGGTTTACTAGCTATGCTCCCTTCTATTCAGACCATAAGGAAGTTATCACTGCCATCAGAACCCCTTATCAGCTACTTTAAACTCTTTCCCAAAGGGTGACCAATCTTACTGTGTAATGTTACTATTATGCAAATAGTAAGTGTGACCAAAGCCAAGGCTATTTAGGAGTGACCTATACAGTGTCACCAAATACATATGCAAGTATTCTAAGAGCTTAAATATCTCTAAACAAACCAGACACAATTAAAAGGTTTAAATGTATTTAATAATATATAATAAAAGAACAAGACAATATTCAATAACTCAACACAGTGATTCCAGAGTTCAGAATCACATGAAATATTTTAAAACAACATTGCAGGACAGTCTCAAATGAATACAGAAAACAGCTAAACTAATCTTTACTATATTCCTATCTATTTATAAGAGATAGCACTGTACCCTAGACTTTCTTACAGAGAAAGGCAAATGCAGATGAGAAGTGCTGAATGGATATTTCTAGATCCAAGACAAGATACAAACTGCACAGACTCACTCTCTGAGACAGTTCTTAAATTAATAATACACAATACTGCTGGATTAGCTGAGATGACATCACTCTTTGTCACCTGCCTTCAGTTCCCAAGCTAACAGAAACTTAGAATTTAGCACCTCTGTGACAGAGGTACATATCTCTCAGAAGTCTGCCTAGAACTGGAAGCCATAAAACAGTTAAACACTTTTAGATTTTAAAGCTAGTAATTATTTCTGTTTCAATAAAATAGAAAAACCTCCTAGCTCTAGACATCTTGTCTCTTTGCATTAAGAAACTATTGCAGCACAGTCATAAACAATTTCAAGTTATTATCTTGATGTTTTGAAAGTTAATTCTGTATGTTCCAGCTTCTACCATTAAACACACATCTCCACAGGTATATAGTTTATACATATTTCAGCTCTTTTCCAGCAGGGTACACTGTGATTACATTCTTGAAGCTCAGTACATAACATACAGTTCAACACACACTTCTGCACCAGTAGTTTAATATCCATATAGCATATAGTTCTCTTACATTTGTAAGACAAGCCTATGGATCATAGTAATATTCACAAATTACATGATTATTTACAAAATTCCAGCTAGCTGGGCAGGCAGCATTTTGATTTGTCACAGTCCCCCCATGAGAACTCCAGCTAATTTTTCAAGTGGCCCTTGAGAAACGTTGTTTAAGAGGGCTAAGCCTATCTGGGAATACCTTATCCCATTACCTGTCTTGAGATTCCAGCTGGCTTAGCATTGCTGACATCAGTACAGTGCTGCACTGTCCCATCATATGCCTGCAACCCTAGGCTCCACCATAGTAATCTGGGATTTTTCTGGCTGGCTCCCTGTAGCCATAGATCCCCCTCAGACTCCTCCTGTCTTGTACTGCAAATACTTAGCACAAGGGTCTCCCTGTCATGGCAAGGTTTAATCATGTTAACATGGTACAATTCCTGCCCCTGCCTCCTGCCTAGCAGTTCTACCATGTAATTAACATTGCTGACCTTCCTTACCACCTTGTAGGGTCTCTCCCAAGATGCCTGCAGCTTGTTGTGTCTGTCAGGAATGAGCATTGTTACCTGCTGCCCTACAGCATACTTTCTAGCTCGAGCATTCCTGTCATACCAAACCTTGTTCTGCTGTTGGGCTTCTGCCAGGTTCCCCTGGGCCAAGCCAATGAGCTCCCTGAGCCTTGTCCTGAGGTTTGGGACATATGCTACAACAGTCTCCTTGTGGGATTCACACTTACCCTCCCACTCATCTTGAATTAAATATAGTGGTCCCCTCACTCTATGCCCATACAGCAGCTCAAAGGCTAAAAAACCTGTGGATTCCTAGGAAACCTCTCTGTAAGCAAACAACAGATGGGGCAAATATTTGTCTGAGTCCCCCTTAAACTGGTCTGCAAATACCTGTAGCATGGCCTTGACTGTAGAGTTTAACCTCTCAACAAGATAATTAGTCTGGAGATGGTAGGAGGTAGTCTTTAGGTGCTTCACCCCACAGTACTTCCACAGAAAAGCCAGCAGGTCTGATATGAAATTGGCACCTCTGTCAGTCAATATTTCATTTGGGAAACCTACCCTGTTGAAAATCTCTAACAAAGCATTTGCCACATTTTCTGTCTCAATGGAGGACAGAGACACTGCTTCAGGGTCTTTGGTAGCATAATCTACTACCACTTGGATATACGTTTTCCCTGTAGAACTTGGGGTACTCAGAGGCCTCACAATCTCCACAGCTATGCTCTGAAATGGCTCCTCAATCACAGACAAAGGCAAATAAGGAGCTTTCACCTTGTCTCCTGCCTTGCCTACTTTTTGGCACTGCTCACAGGTCCTGCAGTACCCTGTTACATCTCTGGAGATCCCAGGCCAATAGAAGTTCTGCATAATACATCCTTTGTATGTTTTATGACCTCCAAAAGAATATCATGGGCTATGGCTAGAAATTTCAGATGGTAGTCTCTGGGCACAATGAACTGCTGTATTCTCTCACCCTCTAGCCATCCCTCAGGGGTCCACTCTCTATACAGTAACCCTTTGTCCCAGTATATAGATTCCTCTTTCCCTTGAGAATTAGGTGCCTCCATAGCTACCTCTCTTAGGCCTTGTAATGTAGGGTCTGAGAGCTGAATCTGTCTGAACTCTCTCTTTGTAACCCTTCCCAGCTCCCCAACCACAGGAAGTCTGGTATTCTCTGACAGCGGTGCCTCACTGTCAGCCTGGATACTACTACTCACCTCTGCCCTTGCAATCACTCTGTCCAAGGGAGCATCAGTACCCACAACCAGTTGTGGCTCACCTTCAGTCTCACTGCTACAGAGTAGCTCTCTCCCTGAAGTAGCCACCTCACCAGTCCTGGCTGCAAGTGTACAGTCTGTCTGGGTCTACCCCAGGCTACCAGACTCATATGCTTGTCTCCAAGCCTGACTGTGTGTAACTGCATGCACACATGGTATTACAGTATAAAAATCTTTCCTTTTCAGGACATCTGCAGGGATATCCTCAAACACACCTACTTGCTTGCTTCCTTTTCCACCCTCCCAGTCAAGGTGAACCCTAGTCAAAGGTATTTGGAATGGGGTCCCTCCTAAAGTTCTGACTGGAGTAGACCGCCCAAGTAAGTAATGCCCCTCTGCAACCATTGCAGGCTTCACAATGGTTAGGTCACAGTCTGTGTCTCTCTTAGCCATGGCCTTTTTCCCATTCACTAAGATAGGATATAACCTCTTGTGGTAGTTTGGTACCTTTGTTGTCTCCAGACAATTTACTGCTGGCATTTTATTCACTCCCACTTAGTGGCTGTCCCACTTTTTTTCCCCACCTTGCCTCTGTAGACATATATATGCTACATGGCCACACTGGTTTCATTTAAAACATTTAACCCTTGGTCCTGGACATGTACCTGGACTAGTGGCTTCCCCTGCTGCTGGTGGACTCTGTTGGGGCAGTCTGGGTTGCCCACCATGGGTTCCCTTAGACCCATGAGCAGCACTGGTTGTCATGTTCTTATGCAGTGATGCCCTGCTTGCTAGGTATAGGTCTCCCTTCATCCCCAACTCATCTGCAGTAGTGCATTGTCTATCAGCTAACCAGAAGCTCATGTCCTCAGGCAAAGTGCTAAGGGCTTGTTCCCTCACCAAAAGTTTGGCCAGCCCTTCAAAAGTGGTGACCTGATATCCACTCATCCACCAATGAAAATAAGTTCTTAATTCAGCAACATATTCACACATGCACTTTCATCTGCTTGTGTCTATGGTCACAAAAATTTTCCTATAAGCTTTAGATGTTAACTTTAAGCATTCTAACAAACACATTTTGTCTGTATTGTAATTTAAACAATTGGTATCAGACACTTTGGAAAGAACAGTTACAGCTTTACTATTGGAGTAAGGGGGTCAGGAAACTTGTGTTAAGTGGCACACTTTCAGATATCTTGGCATATGTGAGTAATGTACTATTAAATATAATACAAGATTCAACAAATGACACTAAAGAGTTATGTTAAGTCACATTTTGGATTCTTAAAATTGCTCAGTAGTTTGCTACTGATAGTATACCTGACATGCAATAGCAACCAGAAAAGACATGCTATGTTATAAACAAAGTATAAAAATATATATTTTACCTATATAAAAGTTACTATTGGAAAGATAGCAAATAATTAGAGTAACATTCACACTTTTACAAGTTAAACCCGGATCACTCATAACTGTCTTTCTTTTAATGCAAGTTGGTGTGCTATGTCTCTTTTAAAAAATGCCAATCTTTTTATATTAAACATCTCATCCAAATAGCGCTTTCTGAATAATTAAATATTATTTATTTGAGTACAATGGCTTTTTACTGGCTGGTATACTTTGAGATGTTTTTCTGTTTTTTTTTTTTTTTTTTTGGTGATTTGGAGAGGTTTGTGGGATTCACTTGCAATTGTTTTTGTATGAATTGCAATTTATGGACTGTTCATTTTCAAGCCCTTATCATGAAAACCAGCTTGAAACAATTTAAAGTTGTAAGCACTTTTGTGATGCTGTGGGAGGTCTGAAAATTCTAAGAACAGTCCAGGTTATTTCTTCACACCGTAAATAATCATAATATTTTGAATCATATGCTAAGATGTCAAAGAAAACAAGTTAGTAAGCAAAAGGCAGTGAAATACATTATAAACCACTGCAAGTTATTAAACAGTGTTTAATACTTGCAGTATTCTGATAAGAAAAATAGGACTGTGTTTCTCTGTTGTTGTCTCTTTTTAATGATAACAAAACTTAATATTTTAGAACAAATTATTAAGGAAAGTTTGAATCTTAAAAGGGAAGCTTTTTTAGATGTTTGTTTAGATACTATTAGACATAACATTTAAGGAAAAGTAGGATTGATTCTAACAGTAATTTCCAGTGCTCCAGGGCCCAGTCAGTCAACTATTCTGCAAGTGTGGTTCTATCCCCCTCTGGCTCCCATTGAAAGGCTAACAACACTAAAAGAACTACCAGCTACTAGCAACTAGCAATGGAAAGCAAAACAATCCTGACCCTCTACTCTAAAAGACTATACAAGGTTCAATCCCCCTACACCTCTCATTGAAAGGCTAGCAACACTAAAATAACTACCAACTACTAGTAACTAGCAACAGAAAGCAAAACAATCCTGACCCTCTACTCTAAAAGACTATGCAAGGTTCTATCCCCCTACAGCTCCCATTGAAAGGCTAACAACACTAAAAGAACTACCAGCTACTAGCGACTAGCAACGGAAAGTGAAAGAATCCTGACCCTCTACTCTAAAAGACTACACAATGTTCTATCCCCCTATGGCTCCCATTGAAAGGCTAACAACACTAAAGGAACTACCAGGTACTAGTGACTAGCAATGGAAAGCAAAACAATCCTGACCCTCTACTCTAAAAGACCATACAAGGTTCTATCCCCCTATGGCTCCCATTGAAAGGCTAACAACACTAAAAGAACTACCAGCTACTAGAGACTAGCAACATAAAGCAAAACAATCCTGACCCTCTACTAGACTATACAAGGTTAACAACTGCAAAACTAAATATATTTCTCTGTTCAAAACACTGAGCTGGGTCCATAACACTGGAAATAACCCTTGTGCTCCTATAAATTTTAACAGAAGTACTAAACCTATCTTAGCATACAGTTGGCCACTATATTGCTATTTAAGGGTAAAATAAAGGTATGTTACTTACTCCATACGTCTAACATACACCACCTGTCTAACTGTAAGTTAAATTGCAAGCACTGAACACAGGTACCTTGAGATTTGATTCATCCTTGCCCCTTGAGTGTGAAAAGCCTATCAGTGACTTGATTCCCACCCCCTACCTGCCTCAGAACCGAGGTTACTTATTCTTCTGCTCTAAGTGCCATTTTTACATTTCCAGTGCTCCAGGGCCCAGTTGGTTAACTATTCTACAAGTGTGGTATGTAATTTCAACTGTGTGGAAGATACTAATAATATATCTAACTTGATTATAAAAAGTGATTGTTTTGGCTTAGTATCTAATTAGAATAGAGGTTGTTGCTGCTAATTTTTTAGTATATATATATATATATATATATATATATATATATATATATATATAAAACCTAGATATACAGAAAATGACTACTTTGTTGTAATTTACTAACTAGAAAAGAGGTTGCCACTTCTTTGTCCTGATAAAGCTAAGGGCAGTGATGATTACTGTGCATGACCTCCTCATGTAACCAATAAGACTGGTTATCTCTAATATACTATTGGTCACATCTAAGACTGCCTTGTTTTAAGCTAAGCATTTTTAACTACCTAGTGTGATTAAGCATATATTTACTAAGATTGCCCTAATTTAATTTATGTATCTCTAGCTACCTAGCTTGATTATGTAAACGTTTTCAAAGATTGTCTTGATTTAAGTTATGCTTTTTATCTACCTAGCATGACTATGTACATGTTCACTAATGGTGATATTCCGTAAGCATTACCTGTATACTGATTAGGTTTATGTGCATTATGGACATTCTATTAAACTAAGTGGTGGAGTTTTCTGTTGAGCAGAGATCTAACCAACTGTGTACATTAAATTTAAGTAGTGGCTTAGAACCTATGGTCATAATCTATAATTAAGGAGTTAAATACTCTATCCATTTCAGGTTATATCCCCCTACGGCTCCCATTGAAAGGCTAACAACACTAAAAGAACTACCAGATACTAGTGACTAGCAACGGAAAGAAAAACAATCCTAACCCTCTACTCTAAAAGACTATACAAGGTTAACAACTGCAAAACTAAATATATTTATCTGTTTAAACCACTGAGCTGGGTCCATAGCACTGAAAATAATGCTCGTGCTCCTATAAATTTTAACAGAAGTACTAAACCTAGCTTAACATACAGTCACCCACTATATTGCCATCCAAGGGTAAAATAAAGGTTTGTTACTTACCCCATAAGTCTATCTTACACTGCCTGTGTAACTCAACTTAAATTGCAAGCACTGAACACAGGTACCTTGAGATTTGGTTCTTCCCTGCTCCACTCACCCTCACTTCACTCGGGCTCACTCCATGCCCAACCCTACCCCCAAATCTCACCCACCCCTGGTATCACTAAATTTATACCCATTAAGCCAGTCACCCTTCCAAATTAACCAGTCATCAATAACTGCACACTAACAGCTCTCCCTATCATCAATAGCCAATTACCAAGTCTCTCAACAGTCTGTTTCTAAAAACAACATCCAAATTATACTACTACTAGTCACAATGCTGGCACCCAAAATACTCCTTATTCTTCCATTAGTACCCCTGCTACTCCTCCCATATATCCTCACCATCTAGGAGAATCAGCTCAACCTAGGTTTTCACTTCCCTAGATTCCATACCTCCCGCTTACCAGTAGTAAAAGAAAATGAATACTTCTCTACTCCCCTCTAATTCAACTCCTCTGTCCCTAAATACTACCAACCAATTAGAGCCCATCATGCCACCCCAAAAACCAAACAGTACCAAAAACTCTTACATAAAATACTAAAACTCATACTTAACCTATACTACAACCTCACAAAACATGGGGACATCCACCCCATCCCTGGACCAGCCTACACTGCTGCACCTAGCTCCCACAATAATAATCCTACCAAAGTTACTCTAACAGGCCTCCAACTCATTCCTAGCCTGTCATCTAAACATTAGAAGCTTAAATAATAAGGTTCACTACCTACACACCCTCTTAGCAGTCCATTCCCCAGACATATTATGTCTTATTGAAACCTGGTTAAAACCTGTAACTAAAGATAATGAAGTAATTTCCCCTGGGTATCAAATACTTAGACTAGACAGAGCTAACAGGAAAGGTGACAGGGTCACTGCTCTCTACAAATCTACCCTTACAGTCACTGCAGATACCCAACTACCCCAAAATAATAATGCTGAAACCCTGATTACCAAACTGCAAATTAACAAAAACAAGTGTATATAGATTGTCCGTGTCTACATTCCCCTAGGTAAAAATGTAAGCACACTAGAAGACATCCTGCAAAGGTTATCCAGTAACTATCCCCAAGAAACCATTGTACTTGGTGACTTTAACATTGATTGGAGCTCCTGCTCCTCTAAATCTCCCACGACCCACATTAACCTTTATGGGTTTTTACAGGTCATTTCCACTTCCACCAGGCTCAATAAAACCAATAACAAAGAAAGTACCCTAGATTGAATACTTATCAATGGCCATTCTCATTCATACAAGTCCAGGACCCTGCCTGATGAGCTAAGTGACCACTGCCTCACCTATATAATCAAGCTCAAAGCCGATAACCCCCAACTACCCACTTACAAAAATATAAGAACCAAAAAAACTTTAACCTTACCAACTTCCAAAATGAGCTCAGAGCATGTAACTGGTCTCTCCTAAAATTACTCCCACTGAATGATGCAGTGGAATACTTCAACAACAAATTCCTTACCATCCTCAACTCACATGCCCCTACCCACTTCATCAGATCCAAAACAAAAACAGCACCTTGGCTCTCTAAAGACAAAAAAATCTAAAATTATACTTAAAAATAAAGCATGGGCCACTTGGCGTGCAACAAAAGACCCACAACACCTAATTAGATATAGACAATTAAGGAACAATACCAAAAAATCTATTATCCTAGACAAGAAAAACGTCTATTGTCACCTGCAACAGATAAACCATAACAAACCCCAAAAGTTCTGGGCAGGCATAAAATAATTCACCCAGGACATACTTCTACTCCCTCCCCTTCACCATCTACCCATGAGTCACCAGTAGACACTGCAAATGCCTTAAATAACTTCTTCAAAGAAACTATCCAGACCCTGGCCAACCAACTCACTCCCACCTCCTCTCTCTTAGATAATGACTCACCTAACACCTCCCTCAACTTCAGCTTTCTACCTGTTCCCATCACTTTAGTTCGAAGTCTTATTAAGAAACTAAAACCTACCATTCTCACTGCAGACATTCTACCTACTGAGTATTTGCAAAAGGCTGCAGATGTCATAAACTACCCAATCTCAGTCTTGATAAATAGAACCCTATCAGAAGCCTCCATCCCCTTCTATCTGGAAAGTATCCTATGTTATACCACTACATAAAGGCGGTAGCTCCATAGAACTGTCAGACTACAGGCCCATAGCCATTCTAGCTCCACTTGCTAAAATAATGGAAAAATGCATCCATAAACAACTCGTGCACCACCTAATTCAAAATAAGCTGCTGGCTGACTCTCAACATGGCTTCAGGCCATAACACAGCACCACCTCAGATCTTCTCTCTTTCACTAATGTCATAAACCATAACCAAAATAACAACCGTCTTTCCTCTGCTCTCTTTCCAGATCTATCCAAGGCTTTTGATATGGTAGACCATCAGTTACTCATCCTTACCCTGAAAGCCTTCTCCTTAGACTATCACTCTCTCCATTGGTTTTAGTACTATCTATCTGGATGACAACAGGCAGTCCTATGGCAAGATAAACTATCATCTTGTCTACCCATCACCTTAGGAGTCCCACAGGGCTCAAGTACTAGGACCACTACTCTTCTCCATGTTTATTAATGACCTCCACAATGTCATCCCTAAAGCATCATGTATTCAATATGCAGACAAATCCATGTTGATCTGCTCAACCACCTCACAAACAGATCTGCAATCTCTGACCCAAAGTACTTTCAATACCGTTGAAAACTGGCTCACTAATCACTGTCTGTTATTAAACCCTAAAAAAAACAAAGCTGCTCCTGCTCACTCCCACTCATAGGTCCAACCATCCACCCATTACCATTACATCTAACAATGGGAGCATTATCTCCCCTGAAGACCAAACCAAACTCCTAGGAGTCATACTAGACAATAACCTTACATTTGATGCACATGCCAATCAAACTATCAAAACTATAAACAAAAAACTTGGATCCTTTACAAGATCAAACCTTTCCTTACTACTCTTGCTAGAACTGCTATAGCCCATTCTCATCTCCTAACTACTCTCCATTATGTCTCCCCTCTCCTCACAAACTTGCGCACAACTGAAATTAACAAATTATTCTGCTGCTATGACCATATCACTAGATTTGCCACTGTCTCAGCCTATAGGACTCACCACTGTCACAACCTAAATCTTCTAGGGTGGCTTGAACTACCTTCCCTAATACAGATTAATCAGCTCATAGTTGCTCATAAAGCACTCTACCACCCTGATAATACACTAGCACTCAAAAATATTGTCAGCCTATATAGTAACCACAGTAAACTTCGTTCATTCAATAGACTATTGATCCAAACAGTCAAATCCAACAACACAGCTGGTGATGCCTTGTTTACTGACTCAGTTGGCAAAACCTGGAATCAACTCCCTGCTCACCTTATTCTCAAATCCTCACTCACACTTTTCAAAGAAAATCTCAAAAAATATTTTAAATCACACTGGCTATGCCCTTGCTCTAATCTTGACTAGAATAATTTTTGTGTCTCAAGAACTGTACCACAACTGTATTATGCATATTAAATATCCTAATGTAGAATTTCTTAACTCTAGCTTCTGTCCTATTGTCACACAATGGTAGTATACTCATTTCTGATTTAAAAATTTGTATAAACAGTGTGTCTCATGTAGTCTATAACTGTTGTACTGTATATATCATATCACTGTGTGGATCTTTTACTTTATGGAGTTTTTCTCCCCAGGCCTCTGCTGAAAATGGACATGTATCCAGTCAGACTATCCCAGTCAACAAATGTAAAATAAAATAAAATAAAATAAATAAAACAGTAGTACTAAATTAAAGAATATTAAATATATAAGGGAAAATATAAATGTCCTATTATGTGATACTCTCCACTAGGATTATAGCTAAAACATAAAACCTAGAAATATAGTAATAGCACAAGACACAGTATACAAACAGAAATAGAAAGAAATCAGAAAAAGTAAATATGTATATAGTGAAAGAATATAAATATCCCCTGGTGCATATTAATGAAAGCATGCTGTCTGAGCTCCTAATCTTACATAGAGCATGTAAGAGTGCAGGGGGCGTATCTGAGAGTAGAGCTGTCAGAATATACATGCCCCTGAATGAACAGCAGCAGAGAAGTAATAAAAGAATGAGCGAGACCGCTCATAAGTGTTCACATACCCCCAGCAACATTCCCCCATGTGTACAAGAGCAATAGTTAAAACAACAAATATAAAGATTTTGTTTATGAAACAAATTACATTTAACTGTAGGTGTGTGGGTTTGCCCATCACTTAGCTATGGTTAATGCAGCTTAAATGGCACAAGAGGATAAAAAGCAAGATATATGCAAATTAAGTAATACAGCAATAGTGTAGTGGGCAGGGCATTCGCCTTATGAGCAGTCATTCCCGGTTCAAGTCCCACTCCAGTACATTCCATTTTCCATGTCATATCACTTTATGACCAATATTTTTAGTTGTATAACCTACTAAATAACACATATTTGTGAACTGGAGTACTGCATTAAATGCAGATGTGAGGTGTCAGTGTCATAATGTTGCAAAGTACACAGATAATCACAAGTGCCCCATACAGTATATGTACACAGGAATCAGGGATACAAATGGAAGGTAAAACATGTAATGAATGATAACTCCATACAGTTTCCAAATCCACCACCTTCCCGAGAGCCATTAGACATTACTGTCTAAATTAGTGTGGTGGTAAGCGGTAGAAAGCACTAGTAAGCAAGTGTAAGCACTATTAAGCAGTAGTAAGTGGGAGTAAGCATATTTAAGCAGTAGTAAGTGAGTTTAAGACCATTTGCATGGGGGTAAGCAATGCGCACACAGGTTAAGCAATATTGAAGCTAAATCAGTATAAGAAACTGTAAGCGGTAGTTAACAGTGCTTACCTCCATGCAAACCTGCGCAAACCCACTTACAACTGCTTAAAAGTGCCTTAATCACTCTGTATTCAACAGCTCTTGTTCTGCCCAGCAACAAAATAAACAGCCTTTACAGGTCTTGAACCCAGGACCCTGTACACCATAGTCACAGTAGTTAAGCACTAAGTCATCACAGCAGTACATAAGATTGAGGTATCACCAAACAGATCCTCACTATATGAAATTCTAACTGAACATGTGAAAGGAATCTATATACAGTCTTA
Source organism: Protopterus annectens (assembly GCF_019279795.1). NCBI lineage: Eukaryota > Metazoa > Chordata > Ceratodontiformes > Protopteridae > Protopterus > Protopterus annectens. Next base: position 1,144,621,530 of record NC_056732.1, on the reverse strand, counting down.
TGTTGTATAATCTACTACATAACATAAATATGTGAACTGGAGTACTGCATTAAGCCCAGATGTGAGGTGTCATTGTAATAAAGTGTTGAGATCCTCTAATAAATACAATGATCCCATACAGTGTACATACATATGAATCAAGGATACCAAACACATATATAACATGTAATGAATAATACATCAATGCCAAAAAGCAAATAGTATGCAAATTAAAAATTAAGCAACACTAAACATTGCACAGCCCAGCTTAGTAGGTGTAAGCAATGTGTAGGCCAGCTAACTCAGTCTGCCCATTGGTATACCCCTTTAAGCAATGCCAACCTTAGGTAAGCAGGTTTGCCCATAGCTTAGCCTTTTCAAAACTGTCCAATCACAGCAAAGTGTAGGTAATCAGCCCTATTTAAACCTCAACAGGTGGGGATAAATTTCATAACTGGTTGTAGCTTCCCCTTGTAGGCACTATGTCTGGAATGGGAGAGGGTGTGCCCTTTTGGGTGCAACACTGGGGAATCCAGGAGTCCACTGTCATGGCAGGACTCTTTGTGAAAGACCATGACTAGGGACTGCTCCAGGGCCACTACCATGGTTCCCAATACAAGACGGAAGCCTGGGACCGTCTTGCCCGTGACCTCACCAGTGCCACTGGCATACCCCAAACTGGTGAGCAGGTTAGACATCACTATGCCGACCTGAAGCAGGGAAAGGGGGATCTCTTGGATCAGTGGATCCAAGAGGCTAGGAAGACAGGAGAGGTCCCAGCCATGTGTAAGTATCACTCCACTACCTGTTTAATAATTTCCAGCTCATGTATATTATGGATAGGTATGCTAAACATTCCTCTTATGTCCTTCACAGGGACAAGTGAGCAGGCTGTGAACCAGGAGGCCCATGGATGTTGCTTGGATCGGTTACAACGCGAGACAGGTTAGTAATACTCTTGCATGTACTGTCATAGGAAATAAATCTAAAAGTAGTAGTAAGTTAAATGCCTGTCTAAAACCTGTATTGTTTAAGGCATGTCCTGCATACACCAGATAATATGCCAGGAAGAGTCTCATTTAGGTTTAATGCAAATAAAAGCATAATAGCCAGACAATAAAGGTCTAACTGTTGGAATGCATGTGTTTGCTCTGGTATCATATGGTAATGTAGATTTGCAATCACTTAATCATACTGTTGTATTAAGCAGTGTTACCCACACTGTGCAACATAAATAAAATGTGCAGGAATGTCTGTATATGACTGGTGTAATCCCAAGAGGTCATATAGTACAACTGAGACAGTCATAGACAGAAAACAATAAAAAGACAGACAGAATCCAAATAGCACATGCAACTGAGATGTGAATTGTTGTATTGTTAGCACACACAGCCATGGTTTGAATCCTGGGAGTACTAGTAGGCTGCATACAGAATCATACCCCACAACTGTACAAATATGTCACGAATGTTCAGTAAATTGGCCCATATCTGCTGCCTGTCACCTTGTCCTCCTGAGAAATCAGTGGGATTATCCCAGATGTTTAGGCAGCAAACAAGAAATACAACTGATTGTCACTCTAGCAACTCCCCAAAATGTTATGAGAGTAGTAAGCCAAGTATGTCCCATCTAAACCCCCATGTCGTCAAGCTGTGACCAGAGTGTGTACAGTAACAAAGTGAGATGTATGTGCATAATACTAATGTGGAATCTGGTAATTTGTGCAGCAACATTCAGGTAGTGCTAACAAGCATTGCTCCCACAGGTTTGTCAGATACGAATACTTTGCCTAGAAATAAAAGATTGACACCCTGTACTGGTACTGTTTACTCCGGTATTGTATTGCATTGTTATTTTTGCAGTTGCTCTAAATAATAAGGTATTACTCATCACTGACACCCACCCGGTGCTGCATAATATAACTGTCTAGGAAATCCTGTATAAGAGTCTTGTAATACAAGGTCAGAATGTAAAACCACAGGAGATTTATAGACAGAAATCAGATAAGAGATATACAGCAATATCTATATAGCACACACAACTGTGATGGACAGTGTTTTATTTTTTAGCAGACACAGCCATGGTCTGAATCCTGGAAGTGGTAGAAGACTGCGTACAGAATCATACCCCATAATTGTACAGATATGTCCAGAATGTCCAGTATATCGGCCCATATATGCTGTCTGTCCCCCTGGGAAATTGGTGGGATGATCCCAGGTGTTTAGGCAGCAAACAAGAAATACAACTGATTGTCACACATCTATAAGAACAAATCTGTCACTCTAGCAACTCCCCAAAATGTTATGAGAGTAATAAGCCAAGTATGTCCCATCAACACTCCCATATTGTCAAGCTGGGACCACAGTGTGTACAGTAACAGAGTGAGATGTATGTACATAATACTAATGTGGACTCTGGTAATTTGTGTGGAAACATTCAGGTAGTGCTAACAAACATTGCTCCCACAGGTCCGTCAGACATGAACACTGTGCCTAGAAATAAAAGATTGATACCCTGTACTGGTATTGTTTACTCTGGTATTGTATGGCATTGTGAGTGTTACAGTTGCTCTGAATAATAAGGTATCACTCCTCACTGTCACCCACACTGTGCTACATAATATAACTGTTTAGAAAATCCTGTATAAGAGTGTTGTAAGTCACTAAAGGTTTAAGAGGGCAATAGTCTTAATATGTCCTGGTTCACCTGCATGTGGTCAAGACATGCCCAGAGTTTGTGCAAAAAGAGATGGACAGGTATGTGCATAACATCAACCTGGAATCTTGGAGTATGTGTAGAAACAGTTAGTGTTAACAAACAATTCCCCACAGGTATACTAGGTAAGAGGTGTATACTGCAGGTAAAACCAGTTCATGTATATAGTTGTTGACAGTCATACCACTGTCCACAGTAAGGCAATAGGGTAGTGTACTAATACTTGTAAGGTACAGATAACAGCACTGACTAGGAAAGTAATGTGAACTACAGGAATACACAAGTTGTTAACTGACATCTTTCTCTCCCACCCACCATATCTGTAACAATAAACTAAATACCCATCTCAATTGGTATGTGCTGACTTAACTGCAATGTTGGGACATATGTCCTATTGTTCGATAATTATTTAAATCTGTTTCTATGCATGTGCTATGTTGAAATACTCCCACATTGGTGGCATGGTGCCATCAATGTACCTGCATGCTGTTGTAATTACCACTGTGGTCCCATATATGCATGTGTTCTGTTTACTATGCAACTGTTCCATATCTGGTGTCTGGGTTAATGGGAATATCTATGCATGCTGTTATACCTAATCCTGAAATGTGTTGGCTATTACTAACCCACATATGCTGATAAAACTTAAACACCATAGCATGTATGGGAATGCGGGTCCCAGCAAACCCAGCTGTCCCGCCTTAGCTGGACATGGCACCAGGCACCAGCACATCTGGGGCCCAACCAGGGACCTCCTCATCCATTGGTCCTGCACCACCTTCAGGTGGAACAGCCTCAAGGGATGGTGCTCTCCCTCCGGGAGCAGGTGCGGACAGGAATCTGTCACACGTCAGCAGGTCTGAGTCATAGTGTGCAGCGAGCTCCACATGCAGTTTGGAGATCTACTACGCCAGCTCAAGGGCTGCATGTCATGACTAGAGGGTTGGCCTGGCTCTCCAACTCAGCCACCAGCACAGCCACATTTGCGGCTGTGAAGGTGAAGTGGTGCCTACCCATGGGTGGGGACTTTAGTCCCACTGTTTCCACTAAGTGGCTCATGGGGTTCTGATTTCTCAACACCCCTCCCCATCAAGGTGTTTACCCCCACATGTATCATATACCATCCCCGTATTCATCTTGTTTGTCTTGTCTGTTAACCTACCCAACCTACCTCCAAAAATATACCTACTATCACTCCTCAACATCCCACTATCACCTGAAAAAAAGGGCAATCTGTACCCCCTGGACACATGCAATCTGGTCTAATTGGCTTCACAACATATTATTGTTGTCCTCACCCCTCTCTTAGGGGTTTGAGTCTCCAAATCTATCTCCAAATTCAGTGTATATGCACAGTTGTTGCTTTAGAAGAAATGGGCAGCTATGGACCTTCCCTACACCCTTCCTGCACATCCCTAGCTATTTGTCCTACTGTCTTTCTCTCTTTGTGCCCCTTTTTCACCACTTTCCTGTCAACCCTTTTTTCTTTTCTTTTAAATAAATGAGCACAGGTGTAAGCGGGAGTAAGCACCTTTAAGCAGCAGTAAGCATGTTCAAGCCTGTTTGCGTGGGGGTAAGCAATGCCTACACAGGTTAAGTAATTTAGAAGCAAACAGTATAAGAAACTGTAACCAGAAGTTAGCAGTGTTTACCTCCATTCAAACCCGCTTACAACTGCTTAAAAGTGTCTTAATCACTCTGTATCCAACAGCCCTTGTTCTGCCCAGCAACAAAATAAACAGCCTCTGCAAGGCTCAAACCCAGAACCCTGCAGACCATAGCTAAAGTGATTTACCACTAAGCCATGTCAGATACACATAGCTCTGATGTTTTCACAAACATATCATCCAGCACAGTCATTCAACAATACAGGAAATGTATTTATATATGTAGATGCATGTGTGTGTGTGTGTACATATATTTATATCTAAATAGATATATACATATGTATATATATATATATATATATATATATATATATATATATATATATATATATGCATACATCCATAGATATATATGTCTGCATACATCCATAGATATATATGTCTATATATATATATATATATATATATATATATATATATATATATATATATATATATATATATATACAGCAATATGTATATATGTAAGTATATATATATATATATATATATATATATATATATATATATATATATATATATATATATATGTATATACAGATGTTTATCTATAGATAACATAACAAATACATATATGACCAAATGCACCGTTAATGGGGGTGAGGGGGCCCAAGCAACATACGTCTTGTACGTATTGATGCCCCCCCCCCACAGCCAAACAGGTCTGCCCTGCAATACAATACCAACTGTTGCAAATCCCATAACCAGGGCCTGACATAACATGGGCACAAGATGTTAACAGTAATACATCCCACCACTATGATGTCAGGCTGCTATCAATAACATATCATGCAGTACAGTCTGGCTACCATAGGGAATGTACAATGTGGAAGCAATAAACATTCCTAAGATACATATACACAGACACATATATATATATATATATATATATATATATATATATATATATATATATATATATACACACACACACATATATATATATATATATATATATATAGATATATATATAGATATATATATATATATATATATATATATATATATATATTTATATATACAGAGAGATAGATAGATATGTAACTACACATGCACACACAGAGATATGTATAGGAAGATACATATGTAGAGGGTGCACACCATACGGAACAGCCAGCATGCCTACAGTTGCCACCTCACCAACTGGACACTGAATGAGTCACCCATACAAATGGCAATTATTGCCTGCAACATATACCTACAGAGAGTTCAAAGGGTATAACACCATACACAGGTTGCATACATGAGAAAGCTTTATTTGTGTACTTTTACAGTTGTATGTGCCATGTCATATAGCTGTTTAGACTCTGAAATACATATCAACAGACTAATGTAACTGTTAAACAGATACATTAATACAGTATTCTGGAAAGCATTACATATGTTGCTGTCCAGGCCAAGGCCTTCAAGTAGTACAACAATAATAACAGAATGGGACACAGGATAACAATCAATCAACAGTAAGTAATGCATATGTATAGTCCAGCAGCCTCTATCTACACTCTGTACACAATCCCTAGGGGGTAAAGATCTCAGCTGACACAATGGGATGTATCAGTTACATAACAAGGCATAACTGAGACCTTCACAATCACACTGACAAACAGAACCATCTGTATGGCAGTAAGCAGTAGGCCTGCATTTACCCAAGGTGAATTGTATTGTAATGTACATCCAGATACCTTAAGGCAGCCTACCCCTGATATCACCACATGTTCTAATAGCCTAGGTTAGTTATGGTGCATCCCTCCATAGACTGACATACAGGGCCATATACCACTGTTACATACACTGGCCTCTGGACTGCATAACGGCACATATGTATTGTGTAGATGTAGCCACACATATATGGACCCAACCATACAATATGTGTGAGGGGCCACAACAGCAGTGGAATTATGGCAGTAATGGCAGCATGACATACTCACAGGCCACTACATAACAACCCCTGACAGCATATCATATTGACAAAGCCTGGTATGGAGGTGGAGGACAGAGGCTAGAACACAGGCCCGTATGTGAAATAGTGTTTCCATACACTAAGCAAGTCACTGGTGTTACAGGATATTCTGCAACATACTCTTAGTTAGGAATATGAAGTCAGAAACACAAATGGATGTAGCCATGTACAGATAGCGCTATAGCACTCAACACACATACAACCAGTGATATATCTGACACAAGACCACACCACAAGGGGGGAGCCACCACTGACACCGGGAATTACTGTCCCATTAGCCTGATGAGCCTGGTCTGCAAAGCCATGGAACATATCATCATGGAACTTATAAACAAAGACATTGGTAATCTCCAAACTCTGGACCCTACCCAGTTCGGGTTTGTAAAAGGCAGATCATGTCTCCTAAACCTGATAGACTTCTTTAAAGCAGTCACCAAAGCTGTAGACAAAGGTAAGGTGGTTCACACAGCCTATCTAGATCTTGTCAAGGCTTTCGACACCATCCCTCACTCTGGAATTATAGATAAATTCAATAAACTAGGTATAAATCCCTATGTCACAAGGTGGGTTGCCAACTGGCTCACTGACAGAACCCACACTGTGAAAGTAGCAGACTCCAAATCCGGCTTCAGACCAGTGACAAGTGGAGTACCACAGGGTTCAGTCCTAGGTCCTCTCCTGTTTGGTATCTACTTCTATGAAGTACAGGCTAACATAGAAGGGCTTTGGCTAATGAAGTTCACAGATGACTGCAAACTAGGAGCCATAATCGAAACTCCTAATGATGTGGACATCCTACAAAAGGGACTCACTGAGACAGATGTCTGGTGTCAAAGCCATGGCCCCAAGCTCAATGCTAAAAAGTGCATTGTCATCCCTTTTGGTAAAAACTCTGTACCCATGAACTACAACATAGGTGGCAGTATACTTAACACCGAAAGTGTGATAAGAGACCTTGGGACACAGGTGGACAGCAGTCTCTCCTTTGATAATCACATCGCCACAGTAGTCAGGAAATCCTTCTATGTGGTACACCTCATCACAAAAGGTTTCTCATCCAGAAAAAAAGAGGTCATTGTTCCCCTCTACTTCATCACTCATTAGACCCATTATAGAGTACAACGCTCCTTTTCGTATGTACCTCACAAGACATCTACAACAAGTGGAAAGGCCACAGAAATACCTCACAAAGAGGATTACCAGCCTCAAACAGATGCCCTACGCAGACCATCTCAAAAACCACCAGCTTTACTCCGTCGCATATCGCCTTCTCAGAGGTGATCTCTGCCTAACATACAAAGCTATGTCAAACCCAGAGCTGTTGGAAATGCTCCACTTAAAGAAATCCCAATCCCTCCAAGCTACACTCCCTAGGGAACTAAACCTTGTCACCACAATAAACAGAACATGCCGGAGGGATAGATTCCTGTCCCAGAGACTTCCCATACTCTGGAATAAACCACCTATCTATATCAAACAAAGCTCCTCATTAGCACTCTTCAAGAAAAATCTTGATGATTGGATGGGAAATAAGAAATTCACCCCAGGGATCACCGCTGCAGCTCTGCTCGACAGTGGCACAGAAAAATAATTTTCTTGGGTAGCAAAAGCCAGGGTGCCTTTTTGGCTGGGCTTGTATAGGCAGGCAGTTCAATTCATTTACTGGAGAAAGAGAGAGAGAGAGAGGGAGAGAGATGCAGAGAAATAAATTGAAAGAGAAAACAAACCAAAAACATACAACAGCTCCTGAACCGCAACAACACCAGAAAATACACAAAGAAAGCAGGCTAAGGAGTGAAAAAAAAATTACCTCCTACACGGATACTATCTACAACAGACCTCATCCCCACAACAAATATGTGAAGAATATATGCATGTAATTGACTGTAGTACCTGGTCCATAATACTGGGGTAAATGATGTGGAATGATATACATGCGCCATCAGGTGTTGCTGTTGTAATGATCTTCAGCTGAACAATTGCTATAGACATTAGAGTCTGGCCCTGTGGGTAGTGCGCCATACCCATCAACTGTGCAGAATGGCACCAACTGACAAGATGTATGCCAGTATGGTGTGGTGTGTAATGGAAGGGATGTATATTACTGTGGCAAATAGCTGGTGGTGTAAGTAATGCCATAATGATGGACACTTGGGTTCCACAGCCCACCACTTGCAGGACACCCATGTTAACATATATTTTAGCGTGCTGAAATGCCATAGGTGTGCAATAGAGTTACCTGCAATCTGGCCCTATATATACTCCCCTAATGTTAGGCTGTGTCCATATGTGGCACCTGTCTGTGTTGTAACAAGGCAGAACAGTGCAGCTGTGCAGGAAGGAGTTTTGAGATTGTGGACCTGATGTCTGAATGTACCCCATATATAGGTATGTGTGTGTGTGTGTGTGTGTGTGTGTGTGTGTGTTATATATTTGTATATATATATATATATATATATATATATATATATATATATATATATATATATACATGTATGTCCACAGATGCACGGATACCCATATGTAGACATATATATATATAAACACGTATATACATCATATATATCTACATATATATATATATATATATATATATATATATATATATATATATATGCACACATGTCTACATATATACAAACACACACACACACACACACACACACACACACACACACACACACACACACACATATATATATGTATGTAAATACATGTCCCCTATATTACCACCACAGTGCTGCATGCTATGTGTGAGGGAACAACACACATAGCAATACACACAGATATATACAGCTGTAAGTGTGTGCAACATCAACAGGTATGTCACATGTGAACCCCTTGTTGAGACCACTTTGCCCTTGTCTGTGAAATAGGGAATGGGAATATGGGGAAGTATGTCCAGTATATTTGTGGAGGTTGTCCAGGTTGGTAGATATAGAAGACAGCCTACATGGATGGTATATGACACATGTGGTGGGTAAACACCCTGGATGGTGTGTGTGGTCTGCGATGTGGAAACCCCATGGACCTCAATATGAAACCAATGGGAACAAGCCTCCCACCCATTGCTAGTCACAACAGCAGTCCACATCCTTGAAGGTGCCTTGCCTGTAGGCTGAGCAGGAGGAACATATGGACCCTGTGAATGTGCACTGGGTGCCTCAAGGTGATGTAGCACATCCCACATGTGTCTGTGGAGCCCGCTATGGAACAGACCCTAGACCTGACCTTGGGGGACAGAATTGTGTCTGTGTGTGCCTCCGGGGGGGTCATCATCCCCTGAGGTGGTTTAACCTGAAGATTGTGCTAGACCAGTACATGAGGAGGCCCCAGGGTGGGTCATGTTCCTGGTAATATGGCCAGATGAGTTTGGAGAGGTGGTTCTGCTGGCAAATATTCCCTAAGCATGCTAATGTGTCACTGTTATAGAACATATGTGGGTAGTACACAATCCTGGAACATGTTCAACAGCATGCATAGATATCCCCAATAACACAGAATGTCAGATGTGCAGCAATCACATAGCAAGCATACCACAGGCATATATGGAACCATAGTGGCCCTGACAATGGCATACAGGTGAATAGTCAGTAACAGGCCAGCAGTGATAGTGTCCACACAGGGAACATGGCTACAAACACATAGCACAAAGTGTGGTACAATGCAATATATGTCCCGCTGGTATGTAAGCTGTATCCATACCTATTGAGTTGTGTGTACAGTTTGTTGTCATTGATATGGTGGGGGGGGTGACAGAGATGTGTATTAAGAACTATGGTAACCTTGCTGTATGAGTTGCTCAGACCTGTTTCCATCTTTATGTCTTCCAGGCAAGATGTCACATGGATGCCTACCTGCTTATTCAGCAGCTGAAAATGACATAGTGCTGAACTATCTCATCTATAACTACCCTGTCCTGTTTGGCCAGCTCACCCATGAGCAGCAGGAGTGGACTGCCCTGTGGAATGACCTAGTCCACAGGGTCAATGATGGACTGCATAACCCCAGTTATGAGCAGGTCTGGCATCATTGTTCTGACCTGCTTCTCAATGCCCGTCTGTGTCCTGCTGCAGTCCAGGAGATCACCTTGCAACGGGGAGGGGGGGGGGGTTATGCCATCCATCACCCCCTGACATGTGTTGAGGAGCTCTTCACTAGTCTCATGGCACCTGCCCATCTGCACAGCCAACAACTCCTAGACACCATTGTGGAGGTGGGTGCTACCCACACACCGGCTAGAAGAGTGCAGGTAAGGCCACAGGGCACATCAGTAGACCACTGTTGTGTATGCATCTGCATCTGTATAGGTAGATTATGCATATCTGACATGTCATATATATAGTTTGTTGCTGCATAGTAGTAATAAACAGATGTGCATAAGTGACAGTATTGTGGACTTGTACTGTTGATGTACTGTATGCTGCACCCACCCTGTAGCAATGCACAGGTGTGGCCACTGACTTCGCATCTCTCACACTCTTATTTAGGTCCCTCTGGTATACCACCAAGGCAGCAGCCTGTAACTGGTGAGTATGGTTTATACTGATGCTTGCCAGTACACCGGGCATGTAATGGCAATGATATATTCCATGCACACATCTAACACACCTACCCAGAATGCATGCTGCACATGTTCACATATTGTTGCTGTTAAATGCACTGCATCACAGTGGTGACCATGATGGGGTATTGGAAGGGTACGTCAGACACCTGCAAGATAATTAACATCCTGTCATTTTGAAATATGTCCACAGAGATTAGCATAATTGTGGAGCACATGGCCTACAGTAGGGACATGTGTGAAACATCACCCTTGCAACAACAGTGTATATACCAGTATTACAATGGCAACTGATACAGATGTACACTATGGCAAAACGTATTACTGTGGTCCACATTATTAGCTGGGACTAGGCTGTAACACATGGTGTTCAGTGTATAGGACACTGCAAACTGACACATGTGTAGGCCATACTTGTCAAGCATCTGCAAAAAGGCTGAAGGTGGGGAGGGGGTGTCAGCATGACACACCACCGCACTACAGCAGGGATCCTAAGGATGCTAAGAATGGCTGTATCTGCACACAGTCAGGTTCAGGAACTGTGGCAGACGTAACCCTACCGCCACCGCAATAGTGATGGCAGTGTGTGAACACCAAGGGATGTGCACATGGGTAGACCTTGCAATCATGCAGATTTGGGGGACATGTGTAGGGCAGACTGACCATACACTGGCAAATGCAGATTGCCCATGCTAGTATACCCCTGCCAGGAATAGTGACTCTGTAGTACACATAACAATAGGTGCAACAAACCATCATGATAAGGGTGTGCACACATATGCACACACGGAGTGTATGCATCGTGGTCAGCATCTGCGCACCTAACATATTTTGTAGACACTTCATGTAAATGTACAGGACATATGTCACATATCAGGCTCATGTACTACTAATATATGCGGTGATGTGGTCCCATGGCAGATCAAGGAAGAGTGCATCATATAAATAAGGGTGTGTACACTCCCCATAGCCACGGTATGGTCTGACAGTTGTCAGTGTAATAGTACTGGATTGGTCATACATGGTCCGCTGATGTTGAGATCTGTAAACCAGACATCAGGCATTCACAAATGACATCTGTCTACATATCATCCCAGGCATGTGTTGCTGAAAAACATAGGGCTGTGAGCATGAGAGCTGACATAACTGACACAGTACTACACATTCAGCAATGGGTTGTACACCTGTGAAGTTTGGTGCACATTACATGGCATGGTGCAGAACACGTGTGCAGCAATACTGTGTACATTGGTGCAGTGGTATCCAGGGGAAGGGGCATCACCTACTAACAGAGCCCATGCATCACACACATATATACTGTTGCTAGCATGGATTGACTATAGCTGCACTGCATGCTGTTGTGTACCATATGTTATGCATGTTGACAGATGGTAATAGGAGGACTGTGTGTACTATCTTTGTGCAACCTCACCTGTGTGTGTGTGTGTGTGTGTGTGTGTGTGTGTGTGTGTGTGTGTGTGTGTGTGTGTGTGTGTGTGTGTGTGTGTGTGTTTATTTTGTCTGTAGGGTCACTCTGGTGAAGTGGAGGGAGGTTGATGCATGTAAGATGTGTGTGTGCATGTGTGTGCGTTTGTTTGGGTGTCCATGTATGCACATGTGTGATTGTGGGGTTGGTCATATGGCAGTACTTCCCTTTGGGATCATGCAGTACATGGACATGGACTGACTCATTACACACCAGGAATACTTGACTGATATGTAATCACAGGACAGTTGATAGTATAATAAAGTCTGTAGACACCAGGTATACCCTTAATATCACATTCAGCAGAGAGGTAACCGAGAACCCATGTATGCTGCACTACAGATGCATTGGGGAATTACTAGACAACACCAGGGAGTGTATCCATATATTACAGTTGTCACATGATAGGTTGATTGAGCAGCATATCTGGCATGCATTGAGCAATACTTACACATGACACTCCAGTGCGTGACATTATGGAATGAACATAGCAGCCCCTCACATATAGGGGCCATGCTCACGATGTCCAGACATACACAGGGTGAACACTGAATGACAGCAGTGAGGCCATGTAAAACCACTCCACTCAGGTCAAAGAGGTAAAAGAATAACAGGTCTTGTGTTGTAATCACTTGTCTAGGCATTTAGAGGAATGATACGTTAATGAGTGGTATTAATTAGTGTATGTTACCAAGTGTGATGCAGGATAGGGAACTTATGGAAATAAATAAGGGACTGTCTGTAAATTCACGGACAGGTAGTATTAAGGTGGAATGTGTGTATGTGTGTGTGTGTGTGTGTGTGTGTGTGTGTGTGTGTGTGTGTGTGTGTGTGTGTGTGTGTGTGTGTGTGTGTGTGTGTGTGTGTGTGTGTGTGTGTGTGTGTGTGTGTGTGTGTGTGTGTGTGTGTGTGTACTGTTATGCAATGCTGTACAGGTCTTAAAGTGCATTTCTTGTTTTCCCAAACAGGTGTCAAGGTGGGACAGGGTCCCTCCTACATGCAATCTGATGTTGGTGTCCATACAGACACCGAAGATGATGACAGTACTGTTGAGGCACAGGTGGAGTTGTCAGGGGCTGACACAGCCCCATCATTTGACATCTCCCTCTTAGCCAGCCCAACCCCGCACACAGTTTCAGTGCCTATACATACCCCATCACCAGTGGCCATAGAGGATGGACAGCTGGTGGTTGGTGGCAGTGCACAGGAGAGTGTGGTATCTATGCCTACTGTGTCTAGTCACAGCAGGCATAGCCAGATGTCTGGCAGGGCACCACATAGGCAGATGTCCCAGGGTGCTCATGGTAGGGCTGCTGGTCATCATGCCCCTGGCAGATGTGCCACAACTGGTACCACCAGGTGCATGTTTCAGGCTGTCATAGGGGTGCAGGCACATATGGAACTGTACACCAGACAGGGTCTGAGGCTGCAGAGGGCTGCTCTCACATCTGCAAGTGACAACTTCCATGAAGTGTCCGGTGCCCTCCGTGCTCATACCAAGGTCATGGATAGACAGTTTGGTGAGATGATGGGCTTCATCGACCGTGGTTTGTCCTTGCTTGAACATGTGGTGGGAGTGCAGCGATGGCTGCATGGATGTAGGCCAGCAACACCAACAGCTGGCAGTCAAGGTGGACATGCTAGGACACCAAGGTGCTCCCGTAGTGGCAGTACCAGCCCCAGCACTTCAGGGGGGTGCTGTTCGCACCACACCACAGCAGGCCATGAGCATGATATCCTTGCCAGTCCCAGGAGAGACCTGGTTCCAGTGGACATCTTTCATCATCAGGGGAGAGTAGCACATTGAGGCCTGTACCTGGACATGCCCATGGAACCCCTGGGAAGCACAGTCCATGTGTCTGTGGCCAGAAGTGGTGAACTGTGCACCCTGGCAGGTATGGTCTGCAGCTGTCCATAAACACCTGTATGGGACAGCCACATGGCAGAACTGTGTACATGGATACCCACACACTATACGAACACACCTTGGACAACCCCATACATACACACACCACATCATCACACCAAGTTCAACTCATTACACCCCTCATCCACACACATGGTGTCAAATGTATGGCCCACCCTTGGCCTCTGGCAAACCAACAACACACCCTGTGCATATGATGATACCTGTGCCACATCCCTGTCATCCATAATATCAATGCAGGGACAGGCTAATATGTTTCTGACACACATGGTGACTGTACTACAGTGTACCAAAGTACTGCAGTGTAACATGTTGTCAGGAGTAATGTTTAATGCATACATGTCAGATAGTGCAGCTGTCCAGCAATGAAGCATTATAGCTGTTAGCAATACTGGTTGATTGTGGTCTCTATAATGTTATCCATTTGTGTTGTAGGTGTACATGTGTCAGCAGGAGGATGGCCTGCAGTCATATTCCACAAGGAACATGGCACTGTGGTGACACCATGGCTGTGACATATCCAAGGTACACTTGAACATGTCACAGGTTTGTATAACAGTGATTGCCTGTGCCACATGGACAGGTAACCCTTTGAGACGTGTATAATCTGCAACCTGATGAAGACCCATCCACATACATGCACAGTCTTACTTGACAACACTGGTACTAGACCCCTACCTAGGTATGTAGTGCTACTGAACTGTGTGGCTTTCATTGCACACACCACACAGCGTTTAGGGTGAAGTATGTTCAAGGTTACATGTTACATGCAGAACATCCCCAGACATGTACAGTATGCTAATGGGGGATGTAATGGCTATATATGGATAATACATAGTGTCACATATCATCATATACACATTAACAGACACATAACAGGCAGACACACATCCGAGAGACCTGGGCCTATCACTGCTAACTAACTAGTCTGTGTGTCCAATGTGTTACAAGTTGGCTGCACACAGCACATGCATAACTGGGCTGGATTGTGGTATCAGTTACCTGTATGGCTGATGGTGACAGTGGTCACCATAAAGAAGTACATGGGACATATACCGGGTGTACCATGGTGTAATGACAGTGTACACAGCACCCACATCTGCCAGTGGATATTGTACTCCCTGGAACCCATGATGACACTCTGATATACCCACCATCACACATTGCCCACGACTATGATACTACCCAACATTGGTACTGCAGGTATATGCATCTAATGCACATGTCACACGCATAGTAGGGTGTTGCATTGTCATGCCTCACCTATGGTCAGCAACAACACTATCTGTACTACTGTGTGGCAATGCATATTGTAATAGGAGTATGTGGCCTCAGAATGCTGTACCCTACAGATATACAGACATGCACACATACACTTGCCAGAACTCAATGGGTATCCCATGCCTATCCACCCATTTGTGCAACACTGGTGTGCTGGTACTGCAAGGCTCATGTACCCGGTAGGGAGAGGAGTATAACAGGGCACATGTAATGTCCGATACAGCAGCAGCCACAACTGACTATGGCAATGGGTGTTGCGGTGGTTTTGAAGGCCCTTATGGAATTCCAAACTACAGGTATACTAACACACAGACACTGCTATCCTCAATAATGCATAAGTACACATGTGTCAGTACTGGGGTGCATCGCTGCATGTGGTCGTAGCTGTATACCTGGCTATTGGCCATGGGGAGATGGATTGTGAAGGGGATGTGTGTACAGTGGTATCATGCCACCTGCCATGTGCCAGCAGGCAACCTGTTCACAGACACCACTGTGGTGAACCTCAGGGTGAGAGTGACATGCATTAGCCAATCCTCTGGGTGCCTCCTGCATATGGCCTCTGAGGTGATCTAGTTGACATGTATGCAACATGTATTACAACACATGGTTAGCGTCTGTCATGGAGACCTGTACCCAAGCATGTTCTGTTGACTGTGGTAGTGTAGTGTAGTGGAGGTACCTGTGGCATGTGGTGCATAGATGGTGTTGTCTCCCATATGTGCCAGTTATTACACAGTTGGGCAGACATGTCAGTATCAATCAAGCATAGGTTGCCTGTACATATCCCTGCTGGATACTTGCCATCTGCACATTTGTACAGTGATTGACAGTCATCAGCTTGGCAAGTAGCTATGCAGTAGGATGTATGTGTCGACAGATAGACGTTTGACAACAATATGTATGCCATAACTACATGTTGGAAGCCTTCACTAACATGTGCTGTACAGACGGTAGTCTACAGTTACATTCCACATGTCGGATCATTATACAGTAGGGGATATATACTGTGACACAGCTCACACGTCAGGAACACAACAGGGAGGCCTCAGAGTCCAGCTATGCCTGCAGGTGTGCTTGTTGTCAGTGCTAAATTAGCACTCTACTCTTGCCTGGGAAAGCACTGCTAGCAGTAGTAACACCATGATACACTACATGCCAGATGTGACAGCATGTAACCTGGGTTACTACCCCTGTATGTAACACATTCACATGGATAACAGTGCTGTATAGGTCTCATATACTTGTGTATCCCAGACATGACACTCACACCCCTTGCTACTGTAATGACAGCACATAGGCACATGTATTGTACATGGCATTACATACACTTATTACAGAGGTCATAAACCTGCTATGTTATCAGACTGGGTGGTGAAAACTGGTTACCAGGGCTAAGCCATGCTTAGCATGTGTCAATATTACCCCAATATAACAGCTAAGCAGATTTGCACACTAGTAAGTGAAGCCCATATGGTATAAGCACACATATGTTTAACCGTGTATGTTTAACCGTACATTAGCACTGCATAGCTTCATGCAAACCCAAGTAAACCCACTTAAAGCTGCTCAAAACTGCCTTAACCACTCTGTATCCGACCGCCCTTGTTCTGTCCGGCAAGAAAATGAACAGCCTTTGCAAGTTTTGAACCCAGGACTCTGTACACTAAAATCGCAACAGTTAACCACTATGCCATGACCACTGTAAGGACAGTTGTTGTTTTTCTAATATATCTCTCAATACACATATTGATTAGTATTGAACAATTGCTTTTACTTCCAAACTTATGTAGTACTTGTTATTGATATTGCTGTTGCATCACATATGTTGTTATATCACGATGTACACATATCAGATACATACTGTGAGATACATCTGGGAAGGTATACACAACCGTGATGTTTACACATGACAGGAATATGGATGTATACATATGCATATGTTGATATATGTTGATATATGTCTACATGTACATACACATGTATATTCATACATATGTCTGTCTACACATCTGTATAGTGCATCATATATATGGTCATGTGTATTTCTCTTTGTATATACATATATATATATATATATATATATATATATATATATATATATACTATATCTATCTATCTATATATATATATATATATATATATATATATATATAAATATATGAATCTACGTCAGTAGATCTAACTTTTACAAGTTCAAACCACATATGGCCGAGACCATATGTTCGAACTCATAAAAGTTCGAACACTGAAATAGAAACATATAAAACAAAAAAAACAAAACTAAATGTCTATAGCCCTCCACACACCCCCCTTACTTAAATATACCAACTCCGAGATCACACTACATTTCAGAAATGGGAAATCTTCCCATTCCACTCTGTATGGAGAGCTCCAGTCAGTCTGATTGAACTTTTACAAGTTCGAACATATGGTCTCGGCCATATGTGGTTCAAACTTGTAAATGATTGACTGAAGGGGACCCACATGTATATAGATATATATGTATGCACATCCTATGTGTACAGATACACCTATTTATGTTGAAATATATGTAGATATCTATGACTATATGTGCATACATATCTATTCAGATATGCCTATTACTGTTGATATATATGTAGATATCCATGAGTATATGTGCATATGTATCTATATCTGTATATGTGTATACATATATTGCTGTGTATATTTATATATTTGTGTTTATATGTATATATATGTACATATATATATATATATATATATATATATATATATTCATCTATGTATGTCAATATGTATATGTGTATATATCTGTATAGATATATAGATAAATATATATATATACATATATGTTCACCATATGTCCAGAACCTGGAGTGGAGTCTTACCTCAGCACCAATAGTCCCAACCTCTTAGTGCAAGGAGATGCCATGTATGTACTGCAGGTATATATGTAGGCTGTTGCTACTGTAATAGGGGTTGTCTTAACAGACATGTGGTGTGTGGAAGGTCACATCTGCTTTTGACATATGCACCATTGGCTACTGACAGACATCCTAAGGACATCATAGTGCAGTATCACTGCTAGCACGGTAATGATATTGTAGACTACAGCAGAGATATGACCAATATTTGTGGACAGTCTGGCACGTTGTGGTCAGTCCAGAGGTGTACACATATCCCCTTCATGCAAGTCATGTGGAACACGCCTCCCAATGTGGATGTTAATAGCCATGTACATGGGTATATCACATAAATACTTGGCTACGTATGCCCACACAGTTTATGCATGCACACATGCCAATCTGTCCTGACACATAATACCTGGTGGTGCAGAGGTCATATGGCCACATACTACCCAGTAGTTAGTGACATACATTTGTACAGAATACCACTGCTTTGTCAGAAATACACAACAGTTATGGTGACAAGGCAGCAGTATGTCTTGCAAATAACTAGACATAACAACACACTGAGTAATTACACTAGGCTGTTAAGCATGTCACAAAGCACTGTGCAAACTACAGGCAGACTGCCACAACACTGGACTACATTTTGTATGGAGGAATACACATGTACCTGCGATTATAGCGGGCTCTACATGCATGTCACATCACAAAGTAACAGACACCTGTGTGAAAGTGCATACCCATAACCAATGTAAACACAGCCACAGCCACATATGGTACACAAGCTTAATATAACACTATATGGACTGTCTGATAGACACTATCCTCATATGTGTCACTCACACACTGACCCTACATACACTGTATCATGGCACTGTGTGGTCCAATGGCTGTCTGTGGTATGGGCCACATGTGTGTCTGGCTCTACAGAAATGTGAGCCAATAGGGTACCATACACTGGAGCAGCATGTAACATCCGATAGAACAGGGCCAACAACAATGGCATCTACCACAGTCTGTGCACAGCTCAAGGTATGTATGCACAATACACATACTGTTGACAATCACCCTAAGTACACAGACCCCAGTACTGTACACACAACAGAAGAATGGCCAAGCTATGTCCTCAGAACCCCCCCCCCTACTATACATATCATGTCTAGCAGTCTGATATCTGACTGGCTTGTTATCAGGTATGATGTCAATAAATAATAGTGTACAGGACGTATGCACCTCTTACTGCATGACATATGTACAAAGGTTGACAGACTTGTGGCTGAAGCTACGAACACTGCCCCAATATTGGCATGTTACTTAGATAACCTCATACTTTTACTGTCATTCTAGGGTTTGTTGTGACATATGTCCTATGAGGGATAGGAAGTCAGTAACTCTCATGGCTGTCACCATTTATTGACTGCAATCCTCACACTATGTTTCTGCAGTTCTCAGATTGGTGTTCTGTGAGTAACACAACAAACAAAAGGCTCCACACATGGCTCAGTCTGTAGATGACCCTACAGATGGGAGTTTCATCAAAAACATAGCAATGTCATGACAGGTATTAAAACATGCAGACCAGCCATATCCACACACACCCTGTTAAACCGACATTACTCCAAATGCAGAATAGCAACACTTACATTCTGTAGTCATGTCAGGCACATCACTCTCCTGTGTGTTGGCCTGTTTCCACAGTGTATGTTGTTAGAGGTAAATCCCAAAACCATCTGTGATGCTGTTTGCCAAACACCAGATCTAGGTCCTGCTCACAGTGAATGAAAAGGACCAACATCCACATGATGTGCCTAGTTTTAGGAGTGTGTTTCCATGCAATTGGCTATGGGAATGTTACCACAGCTGTTCCACATGCAATCAGCTAGAGGAGGGCTGCAATTTTTGCAGAGGCCATCAGCTGATCATGATCATCACTTACAAAACACAAGCTGCTGCCTAAGCAAAGCAGGTGTACTTCACCGCATCT
>NC_056732.1:1144463573-1144596073 GCF_019279795.1 Protopterus annectens | reverse complement strand
GAGTCTTTAATGCGGAGGGATACCAGTGGCTAATTTGTACATTGAGTGACATTTACACATCATGTGGTTGTAGCCATTTGCCTGTGTGCTGGGTGGGACAGGCCTCATGATGGAAGGCTCTTTGTCACTGTCACTCTCTTCCACACATCTATGTATTTGTACTTTTGGCATATTATAGTGGGTTGTCCTTGGATATATGTGTGTATTCCTATCCAGTGTGTGTGCAAAGCATGACTGTTGCATACTGAGGAGTGTATGCACTAACATCTGCAACTGTCAGATATGTATGGTCCACTGTTGTTGGCAGACATGGGCTTCATTTATTTAAGTGTGTGAGCATGCCCAGTATGACCTTTCAGTATGTTGTCTGACATTGCCTTCATTTCTCTAAGTGTGTGAGCATGCCCAGTATGCCCTTCTGTATTGAATGTGTAGATCCATTCCAGGTAGTTTGTACTCCAGTGCAGACCTTTGTGTTCTACACCTACAGCTAGCAAGCTGTTTTTGCAGGATATCTGTAGATTAGTTGGCAATATGGGGTCAAACTGTGCAAGGGATAGTGTGTACTGTAGGTGATTGTGTCTGTGCTGCTTCTGCTACATGGTACTGGTGTTAGCAGAGATATTCAGACATGTGTACTGTTATACACTGTGATGTTTTATGTCCTCAGTACTGTCAGGTAGACATTTTTGCTCACAGTGGTGTCCTGGGGAACACAGAGTGAATGCAGCTGTGTCCAGTATTGTGAACAAATGCCTACATATTCATGGAACTTTATGCCATTCTGGAGGGGGAGCTGCAGACACTTGCTGCTGGGTCTATGTATCCAGTTCAGCAGCTTGGCACAGTGATGTCAGAGGATCCCATACTTGTATATCCATCAACGTGACAGTATGGCCTTATCTTGCTGTGGCAATACCTCACAGCTCTACAGATTCACACAGGTTACCCAGAAACAGTTGTCATAAGTCAGGACATTACCCCTATTGTGATGTATGAGCAGGTTTGTAGTCACCCATTTTTGTGTTTTCAGCCAGGGATAGTATGTGCACATGGCTGTGTGTCGGACTTTGCACATTCCATGCTGCCCATACTCCCACCCCCCCCCCATTATTCTATCCTCTTCCATATATTATGCATACATTCTCTGATACTTTCCCTATAGTTATCACCTCACCACAGCTGTGTTTAGGTGTTGTTCCACAGTTCATGCAATAGGACATGGTGGACATGTTACTGTGGTTTGTCCACATGTTCTTGCATATGGCTTATGTGGAGTGTGTTATGTTGTTATTTGGATGTCCATGACATAACATACATTGGCTGTACGGGTGAGATGCAGGCCTTTGGCAGAGGCTGTAGGCCATTTGGTGGTGATACAGGCAAGCTGTAGCAGGCTGTTGCATTCTGTCAGTCCTACAGTCCCAGACTGCCATACAGTATATACCCCTGGGGTGATAGGGTAGGTGTGCTAGGTGTTCATGCCAATACTTTCTATCACCTGCACTGCTGCATTCTTTCACTATTGCCATAAACAGGTGGGGGTCATATTGTACCCATTCCCAACAGCAGGGATAAGACCAGAGAGGTACCTGTGGGTGGTGTTTGGGTGAGCTGGGTGCATGTGTGCTATGGACACTACTTGCATCGGACTCACAGATATGCATGGGGCATTCCAGTTATGCCAGCTTGTGCAGGGACATCAGTCATATCCCAATACATCAGTCCTATCACCTTTGTGATCTGCAAGTGTTCAGCCAGACGACATTGGTATTCCCTACTACATGCCCAGATAATGTTATGCATACCTGTATTTACAATTCCAAGGGTGTGTCCATTTCATGGTTACACATTATACACTGTATGTCTGGGGTACTTTTGTGTCTTTCGGCTTTTCTCGGTTAGGGGTCACCACAGCGGAACTCCGGTCCGCTAATGATTGGCAGTAGATTTTTACATGCCAAGTTGCCAGCTCTGATGCACAACCTTCAATGAAGGTACGCCCATTCACGAATGTCTTCACACAGAAGACGCTTTAGCTGAGAATCGAACAGGACAACATCTTACTGTAAGGCGACAACGCTACTGCAGCACCACCACTGCAG
This sequence comes from Protopterus annectens, assembly GCF_019279795.1. NCBI lineage: Eukaryota > Metazoa > Chordata > Ceratodontiformes > Protopteridae > Protopterus > Protopterus annectens. Next base: position 1,144,593,968 of record NC_056732.1, on the reverse strand, counting down.
TATTCCCTGTGTACTGCTTGTATATCTTGCCCAACAGTCATGCCATGTCCATATTTCAGATGGTGACACATATTACCGCCATACATTTACAATGGCTTACTGCTAGCATGTGTTATATTGGGGAGCATTGTCTTTGGCACTGCAGTTGTGAGGACTTGGCCCTGTCATCAGCAGTAGTCTGAAAAGGCCAGCAGGTCAAACCTCAAACTGCATACATACTGACCACTTTCACACAATATGAAACACACACCAGCCTAACACACACATACCTGCATATTGTACAAATGCTACAATCTATCCTGCTACCTTGGCCACCTCAGGTCATCTGTGCTCCACTGGTATTATACCTACACATACATGTTACTACATGTCTGCATTGACTTGGAGGGTGGGCGCACCTGACTGTTACTACATTTCTACATAGGATTGGGGGGGCACACCTAACTATTATGAAGTGTCTACATTGGATTGGGTGCACACCAGACTAAATAGTATTGGGGGGCACACCTGACTGTTACTACAGTTCTACTTAGGATTGAGGGGGGCACACCTGACTGTTTCTACATTTCTACCTAGGACTGGGGGCACACCTGACTGTTTCTACATTTCTACATAGGATTGGGGGGGGCACACCTGACTGTTACTACATTTCTAGTTAGAATTGAGGGGGGCCTTCCTGACTGTTACAACATGTCTACATCATCTTAAGGTGGACACACTAGACTGTTACTACATTTCTACACAGGATTGGGGGTGGGGAACACCTGACTGTTTCTACATTTCTACATAGGATTGCGGGGGCACACCTGACTGTTTCTACATTTCTACACAGGATTGGGGGAGGGGGGCATCTGACTGTTTCTACATTTCTACACAGGATTGGGGGAGCACACCTGACTGTTTCTACATTTCTACATAGGATTGGGGGGGGCACACCTGACACTTCTAGACATTTGCTATGACTGTACTGGTATGTCAGGTACTCCATTTCATTCTGTATTCTAACCTATCATGCTGACTAGAGGCATATCAGTGTACTACAGGTCTTAGGTTTGACTGACCTACATATCGGTTTCTGACTTCCTACCCTTCAGAACTAACATCCCACTCCCAGACCTGATGTAGTCTGTCTGTCTAGGCCTGGGGGGGGGGTTACCCATAGGCATCATTCAGAGGCCATAGCACAGCCTTTGTTTGTGTTTGTCTACACCTGTCCTGCTGGCTGAGACTCTTGTTGGGTATGTGAACCTCCCTGAACTGGCAGGTGTGTGTCATATGGACACACATGTGTCTTAGCACATTTCCTGAGTTTTGTCACCATGTGTAGTACTGGCTACTATGGTGACATCAGTATTTGTTACAGATCTCATGCTGCCATTATAGGTGTCTACTATCTGCTGGCATCCCATTCAGCCACTCAAGTCCCTTGCATGCTCACATCCATACCATAGATACAAGTGACAACACATACTACTCCATTCAGCAATTGGTAAGGAGAGTGACTTACCTTGTAGGTGTGCTAGTATTGAGGATGGTGCTGGAGGGCTGCCTATGTTGGATGCACAAAGTACACTCCCTATACATGGTTGAGCACAGGTAGTGTCATGTTTGTCATCCCTTTTACTGTATGTGCGAGTCAGAGAGAGGTGTCATTCCCTGGGTCCTTACTGTGTCAGTGTATGTGCTATGCATTGCCTCTTTGCCAAGGCCAGGGCATACTGGGCATGCCTCCATCTGCCTACTGGCCAGGCTCAGGTTATTCATCCTTTGAGTCACTCTGTGCCTGTGCAGGCCTTGGCATTGGTAGGGGGCTATGTGGCCCTGCCCCGTGCTGTTCCTGCTGCAGCTGTTTCCTCAGGATCATATTGTGTAGCATGGCACATACAATGACAATTTGAGTACATGTAGCTGGTGAGTACTGCAAGGCTCCACCAGATGTGTCCAGGCACTGGAACCGTGACTTCAGCATCCCAAACACATGCTCTATAATAATTCTGGTCTGTGCATGTGCCTCAATATGGAGTTCTTGTTCGGCTGTGTGTGCATTTCTGATGGGTGTCATCAGCCATGACTCCAGTGTGCAACCAGCATCCCCCACTAGGTGAAAGTAAGGGATGTCCCCATTGGCAATTCTCTGGTACAGCTTCATCAGATGCCAGATGTGAAAATCATGATAGCTTCCAGGGCAGCCAGCACACACATTCATTATAATGCCCTGGGCATCACACATGACCTGGCAGTTGATGGAGGGGATGCCCTTGCGGTTTATGTAGACCCTACCCCACTCACTGGGTGGTGCTTTGATGTATATGTGCGTGCAGTCTATAGCACCCACTACCTCAGGGTACTCTGCTATTTGGTGGAAGAGATGCACATTGCTGGCCAACACCTGACAGGTGTTGAGGAAATATACATGCTCACCAGCATGCGCTGACATGGCATCCAGGAACTGGTGGAATACCCTGGATGCTGATGCCTGTGAGATCCCTATGATATCCCCAGTTGGCTTTTGGGAGGTACCTTTGGCTAGTATTCCTAGGCCTACACATACCTTGGTATCCACTGTGATGGGTTCCCATCTGTTAGTTCTGTTGATTATAACTTTAATTACTTTGAGGGTGAGTGTTATCGGCAGACCAAGGGTGTGGCCATGGGGGCCACTTATGCCCCCATGTTCACAAATCTGATGATGTTGGATTGGGGAGAACCATCACATCTTCAAGAGTGAATATTACAAGCACATTCGACATTACTCCAGGTTTTTGGATGACATATTTGTTTTGTGGGATGGCCCTTATGAGATTATTGATTAGTTTATGAACTATATCAACACTTCTACTACATTTCTCAAATTCACACATACTTTCAACACAGGGGTATTGCATATTTGGATACTTTTAAATCCAATGCAAATAGTGGATTTAAGTTTTGCATACATAGGAAAGATACTTTTTCTAATAGTTAACTCGAGTACACCAGTACCCATCCGAGGAAACTAATGAGGAATATTTACAAAGGGCAATGTATAAGAGCAGCCCATATGACCTCTCAGAAACTTGATATGACTGAGGAAATGGAATATATAAGGACCTTTTTTTAATCAGAGGGGATACCCCAGTTATATGTTAGATGACGTCAAAAGGTGCGCTATTAGTGAATGGAGAAATAGGTACCCACATATTTTGGGAAGGGCAACACTTAAATATTCATCCAATTCTGTTGACAATACTGACAAGAATTACCAGCGTGCCTGTATTTTGGAATATTCCCCTTATGTGAACTATGTGAAACAGATATTAAAAAACAACTGGAATATTTTAATGGCGGACAATGAAATAAGTAATGTAGGTGAAGTCCCTTATTTGTCTATAAAATGGGTTGTAATACAAAGAGAAATCTGGAACAGGGTAATATTATTGGTATGGTTGACAAAAGAAATAAACATACTAGAAGGTGTGGTAACTGCAGGCAATGCATATATTAGAAAATCCTTCCAGGTTTCCAAATTTCCAGATGAAACACCCCAGCAATCATCCAAATAGTGACGCCATATCACCAAATCCTTCTTAAAAACATTTTTATCTGAGTATATTAGTTGCCACTCAAGATACCCCATATAAAGGTCTGCATAGATGGGTGCAAATGTGGTGCCTATAGCAGTTTCTCTCATTTTAAAGTAGCAGTCTCCACAAAAATAAAAGACATTATATTGTAATACCATCTTAACCAAACCGATCAGGAATTCAATGTGGGTTTGGGTATATTTCCCATAGGAGGTAAGACAATACCTGAGAGCTAATATACCACCATGATGCGGAACATTGGTATATAGCGATTGCACATCAAGTGTGCAAAGAAAACAATCAGGGTCAACTTGTAAATCATCTATGAGACACAAAATGTCACTAGAATCTTTAAGCCTAGCTCTAACAAGTCCCAATATTGGTTTTAATTGTTGTTCTAAATAAACAGACAGGGGTTCCATCAAGGACCCTTGTCCTGAAACAATAGGTCTTCCAGGGGGCTATAGATTTATCAGAAGAGGCTATTATAAATGTTAACATCCAAATACAAAAATCAATGGCTTTAAATTACCCCAAGAATTAATTTTTGTAACATACTAATGTCCATCTAGATCCAGATGACTCAAGCATACATAATGCAAGGGTAAATCAAAATGTTAGATTTGTTGTTAATTACGGAAGTAACTTTTTTAAGGTACATAATGGCATAGACAATCATTGGGAAGTGCTCAAATCGGATCCTTTTTTTGATCAACTTCTTGATTCCAGATGTTCCTATAGTTATAGATGGGGGAGGAACCTTGGGGAATTTGTATCATGGTTCAAAGAGATTGACTGGCCTAAGGATGGAATATTTTGAGATTTACCTACAGGTTCTTATGCCTGTGGCAATTGTGTCTATTGTAAGGTGATGTCATGAACCAAATCCTTCACCTCAGTTAATACTTCTAAAGTTTTTGATATTAAACATCTTATTACATGTCGCACATAATGGATTATATATATGGCAGTATGCCAATGTGGTGCATTCTACATTGGGCAGACTTTTAGACGTCTAATGAGCAGGATTGGTTTACACTTGAGTGACATTAATTGTAAACGTTTAAGAAGTGCTCTATACAAATACTTATGCGACCATAGTTCTGCTTTATTTCTCTTTGTAGGTATTGATGCAGTCAAGGGTAGCAGATTATCTGACTTAACTAAACATGAGATTTTGGGTAAAAAAGAATGAATGTGGATGATAAAATTGGGGGCTTTTTAAACCTGGCCTTAATGACCATTGGTATGGATTTTTTGTCTTTCTTCACTGATTCTATCCTTTCCTAAAAAAGTTTTTCATTCTATATTTAATAATAATATTGTTATATCTAATATGTGTATATATAGTTGTATAAAAATATATATTTCTTACATTTCACCTGCCAGCTATGCTAGTTCTCCTAGATTACTTTCCTACTGCTGTTTTCCCTTCCCATTGCCTTCCTGTTTAAGCCCGGGGCATGCCACACAAACACAGTGCTCAAATGTGCACAGAACTGCTATTTACTGATTTACTTTTTTTTCCCTTTAAAACCCAGTGTGTGGCGCGCACACACACTTAGGCAATGTAAAGAGTACTAGGTAGCCTCAGACACACCCCCATGCTTAACTCTGCTAAGCTAAGGGCAAACTCAAGTGATAGGGCTCTAATCCACTTACAGTAGGCCTGACACACACACCTTTGATGTCAGCAAACTCCTAAGCTTGCACCAAGCTATTTCTGCTCTTACACTGTTGGGTGCTGACTAGCATTGAGGGGAAATCTGGGATTCAGTATCATTCCCTTCATTTGCATAGAATTGCCAGCTGATGCAGTTACAGGTCCCACACTGAGCCTCCCCCCCTAGCAATCATTATTCACTGGCCATGTTGTCTTCTGCCTGCCATTGAGTATAATGGCAAAATAGTGATTTTAGTTAGAATGCTTATTTTTTTGTGTGTATTTTTCACCCGATTCCCATTTGTGTACCATTGCCCTATGCTTAAACAGCTGAAATTGGCTAAAAAAAAATAAAAGTTATTTTTTTTTTGCTACTGTTTTCCATGCCAGTGGCCATATATTTGGCCATTGGCATGCTTTCAACATAATATTCACCCTTTATTTTGAGTGAGCTGTCATGGCTCCATTTTGTAGTTTGCAGAAATGTTCTTGGTTACTAACCGAGTACATTTCTATAAACTACACTAGTCCTGCACGCTAGCTTCCTGGATCGCAAATTCACCTCATTTGCATGGATTTCACTGGCAAATGGGGTAATTGGCATACAGGAGCTGAGTCCGTGCAGGTCTAGTGCAGGAGTGCTCGTGCATGTCCCTACAGCTTATTCCTGGATCATCATGACAGACATATTGCCTGCTGGAGCTCCTGCACTAGTCATGCACAACGTGCAGGGCTTGCTGAATCTGAAAGTATGTCTATAAAGGTGGAAGATTGGTGTAGTGGTTAAGGTGTTTACCTTATATGCACAAGGTGCAGTGTTTGATTCTCACATGGGGTAATTGAAGGGCCCACAAGGACAGTTAGCCTGGTGCTAGTTTATGATATTATGAACAACTTTTCATATAGTAAATAGAATAGAAATAATATAAAGTTATCTGATTTATAAATTAATAAATATGCATATAACTGACTTTCTCCCTATAGTAGACCGTGGAGATAATGTGAGGTACAAGAAGAGATGATTTTAGAGATATTCAGTTTGGTCAACTTATAATAAAGATTCTGAACACCTGTTTAACTTTTCTTATTCATAATAACTCACTGATGGGCTTTTTTAAGATGATGCATACTAAAAGTATGAGACACATTAATATGCATCAAAAGCATGAACTAAGCATTGTTAGTCTAATGGAGAGTTTGAGAGGTAGTTTGTTCATCTTTTTCAACAAACTAAGACTACATTATTCCATGGTAGAATGTTTTAGGGTTATATCATTAGGTATTTTTTATTTGTTTCAAAGGTTTTGTCCATAGCTGAAGATTTCATATTGTTATGTATCTTCTTCTTCTTCTTCTTTCGACTTTTCCCAGTTAGGGGTCGCCACAGCAGATCATCTGTCCGCTCATGATTGGTAGTGGAGTTTTTACTGTGTCAAGTTGCCAGCCCGACATCCAACCTTCCACAGAAGGCACACACACGCTCACTCACACCTAGGGCCAATTTAGAGTGTCCAATCCACCTACAGCATGTCTTTAGGATGTGGGAGGAAACCGGAGCACCCGGAGAAAACCCACGCAATCACAAGGAGGACATGCAGACTCCGCACAGAAGGCACCCCAGCCAAGGATCGAACTGGAGAACCTCTTGCTGTGAGGCGACAACGCTAACCGCTGCACCACTGTGGCCGCCCTTCATATTGTTAGGTATAAAGTATATAATAAGTTCTGTACATAAATGTTATTTTATTATACCTGTGTTTCTCTCTCTCTCTCTCTCTCTCTCTCATATAAATATCTGATTTGAAGTGCACGTCTATTAATATTAATGAATTGAACAATTGAGTAAAGAGGGGGCATCTTCAAATACTTGCAATTAAATAAAGCTCAAATAGTATTTCTACAGGAAACATATTTACTCAATAAAGATGTAAATAAACTTTAATTGAAAAATTATTTGGTTTTATCAGGTTTTGGCTTTTGAGCTAAAAGAAGAGGCACCATCCTTTCATGGAAGAACTCATCAGTAAGGCCTAAAGTAAAAGATACCTATGTTGATAAAAATGGTATGGTAAGAATTGTTATAACTGAGTGGAACAGAAAACTATATACATTGGTGAAGTCTTACTGGATTCCAGGGCCTTAAATTACTTAGACACTATAGCCTATAACATGAAAGGTGATGCCATAATTGCTGATGATTTTAATTGTATTTTATCAAAGATTCCACTGCAGATAGAAAGTTGAGAATCATATCTTCAGCCAAATACTTATATTTTGTAAATCAAATGAATTTAAATAATATATAAGAGCTAAAAAAACAAACTCACTTCAATTTACCCAGAATTCATCTAGATATGGAAAATAAACAAATATTGATAAAATGTTTGTCTCAAGGAGTTTCAATAGTTCTGAGTCCATTACTGGACCATAATATTATAATCTTTAATATTATTTTAAAAACTGACAATTTAATACATCACAAGAGATTACCAGCTTACATTATTAAAATAAAAGGATTCAAGGATTGATATGTTAAAGAGATCAAACATTTCTTGGAAATAAACATGAATGGTGTAGTATCTGACATTGTCCTGTGGGATTCACTAAAGGCTTATTAAATGGAAGGGTTACAAGATGGTATATTAGTAAAACAAGATAATGGGGCAAAGAATTGAATACGCTACAGGCCAAAATAGAAACACCAAAGTTAAATCTAAATCCAAATGACATTATCAGTCAGGCTGTATTTAAAAAACTTAAATACAAAATAGGTTGAAATTCTAAACCATTAAGTTTCAATACACCTGGAAAAACCTAAACTTCAAGTATATTCAGTAAACCCTTTAAGCTTGCATAAACTTGCCTCTTTCAAAAAAAAAAGTAAACTAACTAAATCATAAAGACATATAATAACACATATACATAAGACAGAAGAAAGAACAGATATCAAAGGTATTCTTGAAGGCTTTAAAATATTTTTATATATAAATAAAAATAAAAATATATAAATAAATCCTAGAGATGAATGATATATAAAAATGAATTTTTGAAGGGATAATATAAATAATAAAATAAATTAATAAATAAAAAAGTGATAGACCATTCCATTTTTTTAATAAAAATAAAAATAAATAAAAAAAAAAAAAATAATAAAGTGCCAGATGGATGGTCACCAGATCACCAGATATATAAAATATCGGGATGATGATGCAGTTAAACAAGGTCTGTAGTCTAAGAGAAAATAAAACAAACTACAGTCCTCCCATCATGGAATTATTCAATAAAATACTTTTTAATAAAAAAAATAATCCTACATCACTGTTTGTTCATGGACCCCATTTCACTTTTAAATGTGGACTATAAGGTGTTCATGTCCATTTTAGCTAACAGAATTAATGTACTTATACCTAAACTAATTAACAATGATCAAACTAGGTGTATTTTAAACACACAAGTACAGGATAATATAATAAGAATACATACATTAATAGACTAGGTAAATAAAAATAAAAAAATAACTTTCTATCATTAGTCATGATTTAGGTAAAGCTTTTGACTCAGTTAAATGGTCTTACCATTTTAAAAAAAATAAAGTGTATAATTTCTTACCTGAGCTAATTGCATTAATTTCTAAGTTATACAATAAATATTGTGCTTATGTTAAAATAAGTTGCTTTGTTTCTAATGTCTTTAAATCACAAAAAGGCACACAACATGGCTGTTCATTTTTACATTTACTTTTTGCATTAGCTATAGAACACTTTGCTAATAGTATTAGATCTAATAAGAAAATTAATGGTATCAAAATAAAAGAAGATTTCTGTAGAATAGAGTGTGCATGCTGGATCTTTAAAAAGTGTTTTAAGGATGCCATGTGCATATAAATAGCAAACACATGCTAGCTTCAGTGCCATTTTAAGAGTGCATCCAGAGAGTGAGCATGTATAAGTGTAATAGCTAGCTTGTTTATAAGTTTATCTAAGTTAAAGTTATTAAGCCTCAATCCTGATGTCTTTGTACATAATAAAGCTCTTTAACAGAACCAACAAAGGCTTGCCTATTTCATCCTGACTAGATGAGCAACACAGTGTCAGAACTGGGATTCTAGAGGTTGATATTCAGAGCTACAAGGTGCAGAGTTAACAGTGAAGGTAAACTAAGAGAAATGAACACAAAAAGGGCCAGAAATGAACCAAAGGTAATGAAAACTTGCACAAATGATTTATTTTATAAAAAAAGATAAAACAGAGCATTACAAGGGCACAGACCACATTCTTAAAAAAGCAAGTGGTACAAAAGGTTTATTAATTAAACAAAATGTTTAAAATTAAGATATTTGATAAAATGGTTATCAGAAAAGCACATAAGGGGTTTGGAATTACCTCAGAATTGCAAAGTGAGAATGTATAAAGCAAAATGGGCGTGTTAAAAGTAAAACTAGCACAAGAAACGTACAATGGGAATGAAAAGAGATTAAACAAGTGAAACAAATCTAATAAGGTGAAAAAGGGCACATTACACATAACTAAAGAAAGGTGATTGCATGTTTTTTGTCAAAGTATTGTGTTTTGGTATAACTACTATTTCGCATTGTATTCAGGGGATAACTAGAGTTATTCAAAGTATCTCAAAGTATGTAAAATGCTTACAGCATTTGCTTATTACTGTGCATTTATTTGTGTGCGAAGTGCAACTATTTCATGAAGTACAGTGAAAATACAGCTCCTAATGTATAGACAAACAACCCATGGAAGAAGATTTCAACTCTTGTTGAGACATTAAAAATTAACTCAGACTCTACTTAAAAGAAGGAAATTGAAGAAGAAAAATATTTTGAAATTTACACAAAATTGATTCAGATTGATTCATCAACTAATTTTGTCTTCAGGCGAAATGTAAATAATGTATATAGTCTGTTAATATGTTTTAAAGTACTACTTAAATTTCAATCGAGTCTTTTATTATATTTGAAGAAAATCAATAAAAACTTTTGAGCAAAAAAAAAATACAGCCATTTCAAAAAGTTTCTTATGCTGGGTGTCTCTATTCACAAAGTGCCACCATTACAGAGTATTTTTTGGACTGTAACAATTTATTTAGCAAAGTACCACCATGTTGGGGAAGTGTGCTGAGTACTGTTTATTCACAAAGTGCAGTTATTTTGAAATGTTTCTTATACTGACAAGAGGTGATTTCTTACAGTACAGTAATTTCAAGAGTATCACAGTACCCAAGAGACTTATTTCACAAAATTCAGTTATTCAGAGGCTTGTTGTGCTATTGGGCAAAGTTACAAATATTTGCATAAATTTCTGGCATATGTATATGTCTGTGTGTTCATTCATACTTGCAAAACCTTTCACTGATGTGTTAATATGACAGACAGATTTCAAAACCCCTCACCACTTGTATTTGAACAGAATATTGCAGATAATTGAAAAATATTTGAGGAAGAGTATAATATTTTTATAGAAGCAGCTTATTCTGACAAAGATGCATACACCAGGGCATTAATTTTTGCTAAACCTATCTGGGTCAGAGGCTATTGAAAGAGAGCAGTCATTTGTGTATGCACCAGCAGTATATGAGGGGGAATAGCCACCTATTTTGAGCATTTTCTGGCTTGTTAAATTTGATTTCTGCATTAGTAACTGTATTTAGAGCACAACCTAGAGCTGTTTACTGAATTTCCTGTTTGCACTTATTTTTAAAATCGTTTTTTTCTCAAAACTTGCATTTTATCTGTCTTTGGCCTAGCACTCTTGTGTGGGGTCATTTACTGCACTGTTATAACTTGTTGATACTTGTTAACCTCTGCTATCTCTGAAAAAACAAAAAAACAAAAAAATCTTGATTTTTTCCCACTTTTCTGATATTTAAAAAAGTTCCATTACAGGCTTGCTGTTCTTGAACTGTTTGTAAGTTTCTGTGAGGCCATTTTTTGCTTGGGCTAAAGAAAAGTCTCTCTGTTGATCAGTGGCAGTGAAAAACATTGAGCAGCCTGCCTGCCCCTGTGGGAGTGGTTACTGACTTGAAACTGTAGTTTTATTGGCCATTTTGGGTCAATTCCAAAACTCCTTCATCTTCCTCTCTTAAAATCCTCTTTTGCATGGTTTTGCGCGTTTTTGTGCATAGCGCAACAGCGGGCAGCGCCACCTAATTGGGTTTGAACTATTCCTGGCTCCGCAAAGTCTGCTCTTCACTTTTTCCCTTAGAACTGCTCTATCTCTCAATTTAAACACCATATTCTCATTCCAAGGCCCTTCACTGGTCCAATTAAGTAATCCTACAAGTTAGAACTATTAAACCATAAGCAGTACTTACTCTTATACGCTCTACGATTACCCTGTCCTCTATTGGTCCATCTTAAATTCAGTTTCCCTGTTACTCTAGCATGTCCAAAGGTTAGTCAATGGTTTGCTCTCCAGTCCAGCTGGTGAATCTGGGAATTTTGAGGCAATGTTACAACTGTCTCATGTACACGGACAACCCTCTCCTCCTCCAAACAGGTTCAAATATATGTGAGAGATGCAACTATTTAGCCAAACTGGAGGCTGAGCTCTCTCATCTCAAAACTGGTGTAACCAGTCAGGAGGAGAAGGTAACCTCACACAACACAATTCCAGTATCACATAGCCCCACCACATCAGCGAACCAAACACATAAATACACAAAAACATACTCGGAGGCTCTAAATAAAAATCTACCTAAGCAACAGAGACCTCCAAAGCAGACATCCAAGCAAACGCTACCTCAAAACAAAACACACACAACACATAACCCACAAAGTCAGTGTGCCAAGCAGCCAAAGCCCTTAAGGCTGAATAACACACCTGATACTCTTGTTATAGGTGACTCTATTGTCAGGCACACTGACGTCCCGCTCACCTGGCTGAATAAAGAGAAGGTCATGGTAAGCTGCCTGTCGGGTGCTAGGATCCGACACATAACGCAAGCACTCAGGTCTCTCCAAAGCAAATACAAATATGACTCAGTCATTGTACATGCTGGTGTGAATGACCTGAGACGTACCTCCCTGGACTACATGAAAAGAGACATAGAGGAGCTCTCTGATCATGTAGCCCAGGCTGGTATGACCCTGACCTTGAGCAGCATCTTACCCTCACCTAGAATGATGCCACAGTACAAAGACAAAATGATCGACTTTAACAATTGGCTAAAATTTTGGTGTCATTCAAAGGGGATCCAGTGTCTGTCAGCCTGGGATGACATGCTCGACAAGCCACGTTGCTTCGCTAGGGAAGGCTTGCACCTGTCACCACTGGGCTTTCGGATATTGGCAAAGGCTCTTGCCACCCCCATAGTGCCTTTTTTAGGCAAGGCTCAAAAGTCAAACCCACCCCCATAGACAGCACAAGGAACAAGAAGCTAAGGGTAATGCTGCTAAACGTCAGAAGTCTTAACCTCAAGATGCATGCACTCGAAGCTCTCCTCAGTATGGAGAACATCGATATCTGTGCAGTGACAGAAACCTGGTTCAAGGCTCCAGAGAGCACCCCAGCACTACCAGGCTTTACCTCGTATCATGCTTTTCGGCCCCAAAACCCGGGCCGAACCACAAAAGGAGGGGGAGTTTCTATATTTATCAAGGATATCCACACCTCCAGGTTAGTGGCATTGCACGAAGTATCGGAGACCATCCATGTGCAACTAACAGTGGGCAAAACTGCTTTTCAGTTTATAGCATCCTACAGACCACCCTCTCAAAGTCAGGAATCCCATTCGGCTTTCCTGAAAACATTGGAGAACATGAAGATCTCTCCGAACACCATTATATTGGGCGACTTCAAATACCCAAACATTGACTGGGAGCACTACTCAAGCCCCAGCACCTTAGCCCAAAGATTCCTGGAAATTATAAACTCAAATGCTATGGAACAACTAGTCACCACTCCCACAAGAGGGGACAACATACTAGACCTGATCATTACCAACATGGGGACTCTATGCTCCACACCAGAAGTATATCCCTCATTGGTAAGATCAGACCATAAATTAATTTCACTGGATGTCCACATCCCGACCCCACCCCCAGCCCAGAAAACCACAGTGAAAAACTTCTCAAAAGCAAATTTCTCACTTCTCAAAACCAAAGTGGAATCCTTCAAGGCCCCAGGGCCAGTGGAAACTACAGCCCAAACTGCAGAATCCTATATAAATGCATTCTATGGACATCTCCAGGAATGCATGGATCATGCTATCCCAAACAAAACCAAGACCCAATCATCCAAAGGCAGGCGTCCAGTCTGGTGGACCCCTGCCATAAATAAACTGTACAACAGAAGGAGGAAGCTACTAAATGATAGAGCAAAATCCCTAATAGGGAAGGCATCTCTGATCAGTACTAGCAAAAAATTACGATCCCTCATAAAATCCTCCAAGGCCAGCTTCGAGAGAAAAATTGCACAGGACACCAAAGACAATCATAAGGCTTTTTTCAGTTATGTTAGAAACCTGGGATGCAACTCCCAGACTTGTTCTGAGTTGATTCTAAACGACAAAAAATTCATTGAACCCACAGACATCGCCAATATCCTCCTGGCAGACAGGTTCAGTGCAAACTCCCCCCCTCCCCCCCAAAAGAGCAAGTATCTATCCCGGCAGAGGGCTGCCTCCCAAACATCTCAGATGCTCAGGTGAAGGCTGCCCTCTCCAAAGCAAAAAACACTGCTTCCATGGGACCAGATGGCGTCCCAGGTTGCGTCCTACATGAACGACAAGAGGAACTAATCCCTCAAATAAAACAGCTATACAATCTCAGCCTCACTACAGGATATTTGCCCACATAATGGCGTACAGCAACAGTGGTCCCACTCCACAAAGGTGGAGCCTCTACGGACCCTGGAAACTATCGCTCCATAAGCCTGACTAGCTTAGTCTGCAAGGCTATGGACAGGATCATCATGGAGCTCATAAACAAAGACATTGGGGACCTACAGACACTAGATCCTACCCAGTTCGGCTTTGTCAAGGGCAGATCCTGCCTTTTGAACCTGGTTGACTCTTTGAAACAGTCACCAAAGCCATAGATGAAGGGAAGGTAGTCCACACAGCCTATCTGGACCTTGCAAAGGCATTTGACACAATACCCCACTCGGGCATCATAGATAAGCTATTCAGCTTAAATATAAACCCCTATGTCACAAGATGGGTCGCAAACTGGCTCAAAGACAGAACCCACAGAGTGAGAGTTGCTGTAGCCATGTCAGACTCGAAACCGGTCACAAGTGGCGTCCCACAGGGTTCTGTCCTGGGACCACTCTTGTTCGGTATATACTTTTCCGAGGTACAGGCAAACGTGGGAGGTCTATGGCTCACCAAGTTCGCAGACGACTGCAAACTGGGCGCCATAATCGACTCTCCAGCTGACACAAACATCCTTCAAAAAGGTCTCACAGAGACAGATAACTGGTGCCAGCGCCATGGTTTAAAGCTAAATGCCAAAAAGTGTATAGTCATACCCTTTGGCAAAAACAATGTGCCCACAAATTACCACATAGGCGGAAACCCATTAAGTACAGAGAAAGTTATTAGGGACCTGGGGACCCAAGTTGATAGCAATCTCTCCTTTGAAAACCACATTGCCAAAGTGGTTAGAAAGACCTTCTACATAGCCCACCTCATCACGAAGGGGTTCACATCTAGATCAAGAGAGGTTATCGTGCCCCTTTATTCATCCCTCATCAGGCCCATCATAGAATACAATGCCCCTTTTGGGATGTACCTTACCCGACACCTGCAGCAATTAGAAAGACACCAAAAGTATCTCACCAAGAGGATCAAGGGTCTCAAACAGATGCCATATGCTGCTCGGTTAAAAAAACTCCAGCTCTACTCAGTTGCATACCGCCTACTTCGAGGCGATCTATGCCTGACATACAAAGCTATGTCAAATCCAGAATTAATGGACATGCTCCACCTCAGTAAATCTAAATCCCTTAGAGCCACATGCTCGAGGGACTTGAACCTCAGCACAGAAATAAATAGAACTTGCTGGAGGGACAGGTTCATAACCCAGAAGCTCCCTTCGCTCTGGAATAGAATTCCAGTTCATGTGAGGCAGAGCACCTCACTGAATCTCTTCAAGAAGAATCTCGATAAGTGGATGGGGGTCGTAGGTTTGTCCCAGGGATTACTCCCGTGTCACTATTAGACAGAGGCACAGTAAACTAAACCTTAAAAAAGGCACAGTATACTCAAATCAAGGGGTGGCATAAGCCATACAGAATCGGGCTAGGCTTATAATTGCCCCAGGGCAGATATCCTAGTATGAACCTATGAACCTAACCCTATAAGGTGACAACTGCCATATTGTTGTACAGGCTGAATCAAGGGAAGATTCCAAGTGTCTGAAATGCAAATTCAAGGAAATTTGTAACCCCCAGCAGATATTACATTAGTGAGGCATTTGCTTTACATAAGATATCAGAAAACAGGGGAACCTTTTGCAGCTTATATTACTGACCTAAGAAACAAAGTTAAATGTGTCAGTTTGGTGATTTGAAAGATGAGTTGATAAAGGATGGGCTAGTGTGTGGCATTAATAGTGCTGCTGTGAGAAGGATTTTGCTCCTTGACAGTGATTTAAAGTTGAGTAACACTATTGAGATTTGTCAGATCCATGAGGTTACAGAAAGGCACACAAGTACACTTGCAAGTGATAATAGTATGGTTTCAGTAGGCTCCAGCACAAATGTGGACAGCATGCAACACATGGCAAACAGAAACAGGCCTGAGTACATGGCAGCTGTAGCACTTGTAGGGGTGGCAAGAAAAACCTGTAGTCTTAAAGCAAGTTCTAACACTAGTTCAGTTACAGGAGCATGTTTAGTGCAGTACAAGGGTGAGTCAGCAAAACCCAAATCCAGCTTTATTGTTAACTGTCACAATTGTGGTGCCAATCATGCGTCTAAAAGAGAAAAATGCTTAGCATTTGGTCAGCAATGCCACAAGTGTAAAAAATGGAACCATTTTCAAAAGTTTTGCAAATTAAGTAAACCTCACACAGTTATACAGCAAGGGTGACTCGAAAAAGCATGTTGATCACATAGAGAGCTGCAATTCTACTTTTTACATAGATGGTGTATCAGTAATTGGTGAAAAAGGTTAATGCATTAAATTTATTATCAAAGAACAAAATGTTTTGTACTGTCCAGATCAATGGTAAATCCACCAAGCTCAAAGTAGACACTGGTTCAAAGTGTAATGTTATGTCAGCAGACACATTTGCTAAGGTGAGAGCTGGTGAACAACTCAATGTGTCTTATTGTGCAAACTTGTTGCTTATGGAGGTGAAGAGATTCAAACCAAAGGCTCAGTAGTACTTTCATGTTATACGGCCAGGAACTGTTACAACGTGTTATTCTATATAGTCCAAAGACCTGTGCAGTCATTATTAGGTTTCAGAGATAGTTTGAGAATGAATTTGCTTTCGTTTGCCAAAGAAGTTCATCATATAAGCACATGTCTTAGTTCCAATTTTTCTGAAGCTATTTTCTCAGAATATGCGGATGTTTTTCATATCAAGTTGGGCAAACTTCCAGTTGTGTATTTTATGAAGTTAGACCCAGACTTCAGTCCAGTGGTCAGACCATCAAGAAAAGTTACCATAGCTATGCATAATAAAATCAAAGCTCAGTTGGATAAAATGGTGCAGCAAGGTCTAATTTGTCCAGTTACGGAACCAACTGAATGAGTGTCATCCATGGTAGCAGTCCACAAAGGTTCAGATGAAATCAGAATATATATTGACCCAAGAGATTTGAAAAAAGCATTAAAGAGACTGCACCATCCAATGCATACAGTTGAGGAAGTTGCAGTCCTAATACCAAATGCCACTGTTTTTCTTCTTCCCTGGATGCAAAAAGTTCATTTTAGCAAATAATGCTTGATCACAGATCCTCATTACTGACTACTTTCAGTACCCCATTAAGCAGATATATATTTCTCAGGATGCCATTTGGAATAAATTCTGCAAGTGAAGTCTTTCAGCATGCAAAGGAGCAATTTTTTTTTACCCTTGTGCCATAGTAGTAGATGATTTATTGGTTGGAGGCAATGGTGAAGCAGAGCATGACAGAAATTTTAAGAAAGTTTTAGACAGAGCATGTGAAGTGAACTTAAACTCAATCCTGTAAAGTGCAAATTCAGACTACCAGAAGTTGTATATGTAGGTCATTTATTTACCAGCACTGGCTTGAGATTAGACCCGTCGAAGCAAGCAGCTATTCTTGAGATGCCAGCACCAGATAATGTTCAAGCTCTATAATGTTTTCTTGGAATGGTCAGCTATTTAGGCAAGTTTATACCAGACTTCAGTGAGTTGACAGCACCTGTGAGAGAGGTGATGTATAGAAATGTTACATGGTCTTGGTTGGAACAGCACCAGAAATCATTTGAAGACCTTAAGCAGTAAATTTAAACACTACACCTACATTAAAATACTATGATGTCAATAAATCAGTCACTCTTTCCTGTGATGCTTCAAGATTTGGTCTTGGTGCAGCTATTCTTCAAGAGGACAGATCAGTATCCTATGCATCTAGAACTCTTACCCAAACTGAAATGCAGTAAGGTTAAATTGAGAAAGAACTTTTGGCAATAGTATTTGCATGTTCTAAGTTTCATGATTATCTCTATGGTCGAGTTATTCAGACTGAAACTGAGCACCAACCTCTAGTTATTATTTTAAAGAAGTGTATGCATTCAGCGCCAGTGAGATTACAAAGAATGATGCTCAAATTGCAAAATTACAACTTCAAAATGGTCTATACAAAAGGAAAACTTCTTTATCTGGCTGATACCTTATCCAGATCACCCAGAAATGCAACAGAAGAGCTTCATGCAGATAATTTTGACTTTGACATCATGGAAGTGTGTAATTTTTCTACAACGAGACTTGATGAGTGAGAAATCATACAAAGACTGATCCAGTTCATAGCTCTCAACCTCTTAGCACAACAAAATCTGGACAAAGCAAAAAATAATGGGGAAACAAAGCCCTAAAAATAGAGACAATATTTAAATATTGATTTTAAAAACTTAGAAAGTTGCTAGAATAAAAGGTATTGTGTTACCATGCATTGTCTGATGGATATGAATTCAGAAACTCAAATGCCTGTCATTATATAGTGAATTCAGTCCTCACTGATTTGCCACAAAAATCCAGGAACCCACAAATTTATGAGAAACAGACCAAAAATATGAATAAAAAATCTGGACATTCTGCAAAAATTTGGACAGTTGAGAGGTATGATCCAATTTTGCAAAAGGTGAAACACTACATTAATTTACATTAAACACATGGTAGCTTCAGTGCCATTTTAAGAGTGCAGCCAGAGAGTGAGCATGTATGAATGTAATAGCTAGTTTGCTTATAGGTTTATCTAAGTTAAAGTTATTAAGCCTCAATCCTGACGTGTTTGTACATAATAAAGCTGCTTGAACAGAACCCACAAAGACTCGACTATTTCATCCTGACTAGACAAGTGACAATTTCAAACTAAAGATTCAACTCTTTGCTGCTGATATTTTACTAACAGTAGGAAATATAAAAAAATCATTAGATCATATAATTAGTTCTATGAGTCAGTTTGAAGAAATCTTGAACTTAAGGTTTAATCATAATAAAGCAAGTACATTATTACTTAATAAAACAATAAAATATACAAAAATATTCTAACTTCAGTTGGAATAGCAAACAAAAGAAATACCTTGGTATAACTATTGTCTAATTGTAAAGAAGTGATACAAACAAACTTTCAACAGTTTGTTGATAAAATGTTAAGTTTAGTCACAAATTGGAACAATTCTTCTTTACCATGAAAAAGCAATTAGTGCTTATTAAGATAGCAGTTCTCCCTAAAATATTGTTTGTCTTACAATCTTTAGTACTATCTCCACCAAAAATATTGATGAAGAAGATAAATAATACTCTACTTAAATTTTTCTGTCTTCCTAATAAACCAATAATTTTCTTTGATTTGCACAGAAAAAGTTGGGATAATGATGGAATAGGATTCCATGATATTCAATTGCATGCTACATCAACTGTAAAAGTTATGTGGTGTGGAAAAATTCTACTTATGATTCAAAATGGAAACAAATACACCAAAAATATTAGCAGTAAATAATAAATGTATCACAGATAGTCATAAACAAATAGTTCCTAATAATTTTATCTGGTTATTAAAACATCTTTGCTTAAATGGAATTACACCCTCTTCTCAAATTCCTATTTAAATAACATTTCCTCTTTCCAAAAAATCACATATTCTAATGACTGTATTAAAGACTTAATATTCTTTATGTTTCCAACTGCATATACAAATGACTGCATAGAAATTAATAACTTAACCAAAGTGCTAGTATTGAAACAACAAAGTAACTTAATTTATTAATATTAATTCTTAAATTGTACTGATATGTATACTGTTAAAAATTTAAGGTCCAAATACAATCAAGATTCTGAGATTCAGTTAATTTTACAAATAGTTAGAGACTTTGTGAACACAGAGATAAAATACAGTATTTAACCTAGATACGAAACTGTCCTCCAAGTTATTGAAATTCTTATTAAATATCAGTAATAATGCAATGGAAAATAAATCATATTTGTCACAAATTTATAAAATTCTCAAGTTAGAATTCACATATTTAGACAATTCGTATTGGAAATATTCCTCAAAAATTAATAATGAAGGCTTCAATGCAAGAAAATAATATTAAAATCTATAGATAAAACCATTTGTCTTCATTCGATTGAAAACATTTCACTTGTAAATTCTTACACAGAGCTTTTGTCACTCCTAACAAAATTACAATTATGTATAAATCAAATAGAACTAAATGCTGGAGATGTGATTCTGAAATAATAGCTTGTCAGAAGCACATGGTACATGAGTGTGAAGGCATCTCCCCTTTTGGTAAGAAATTAATACATTCAATGTATCTAAATATTTAGTTTTATTTAATGTCCTGATTCCTGAAATAATTCCAAAAACCCAGGTGTGTCTTCTTTGGTCTATTCTTACTATAGCCAGAAAAATAATTACTAAAATTGGAAAAGTAAAGTTACCACTCTATTGTTGAATTCATTAGCATGACAAAATTTGTTAGCAGTAGTGAAATGCATACTATAAAGATGAGAACTTCTAATATTATGCATTCCTATAAATCTTGGCTTAAACTTAAAGACTTCCTCAAAAAATATTACTTGTTGTTGATATGTATATCTTTTATGTATTGATCAACTATGGACCTATGCAAATAGTTGTTTGTTTTATAACAGATTTGTGTATCTATTGTTTTAAAACCAAATAAAGATATATAAAATAATTGTATGTCAGAAAAAATAACCTATTCTTTCATTTCAATGTTGTCATTTTATAAATTTAATGTGCTGCATGTCCTAATCTTTGTTTCTAACATTGTTATTTTATATAGTTAATGTTTCCTATATATATTACTATATATATATATATATATATATATATATATATATATATATATATATAGATATATGTATTGCACCTTCTATAGAGGTGCAGTAGAGTGCATCCTCAACTGTAACCTCACAGTGTGGTTTGGAAGTGCACAGTTATAGAAAGGAAGGCACTACAATGAGTGATGAGGGTTGCAGAGAAGGGAACAGGTTCCAGTGTACCATCTATACATCTTTATTCTGCAATTAGCATCCAAAAGGCCACCAAAATAATACAGGACAACACACATCCTGTGCATGGACTGTTTATGTATCTGTCATTGGGCAGGAGACATCGCAGTATCTGCTGCAGGACTACAATATTCAATAACAGTTTCCACCCTACAGTGATTAGACTTTTGAACAGGGGCACTAGCCCCAGGGGTCTGGACACATAATAAGTACTTTTTTTTTTAATTTGTGCAACATATACTTGCATATATTCCAAAAGTGCAATATTTATTTATTATATCCATAGCCCATATTATTTATCTCACTCACGTGCAATATTAGACAAATAACTTAGGCATTTCAATCTGTAGTGTGTTTTGTTTTACTTTAAATAGCATAGTGAATTTAACTCAGGGGAGGGTATTCTTTTTGTAAGAGTGTGGTTAAATGTATCTCCCCTTTCTTGTGTGTATATTGGGAGTAGTATTGTATTTCTTAGTTAGGTTTATTCCTCTACTTGTATGTGTTGTTTCACTTTCCTTTGTAATCTCAAGAATTGAGCTGCTGCATGAAAGTTCATTTAGGCTACATGTGTGTAGTATTAAATGACAATAAAGTTTACTTTGACTTTTACGTCCTATTTATATTTAATTTCTTATTGTATACTTTCCATGTCAGGTTGTAAATAGGGAGCTTTTAACAAAGTTACAGAAAGATTATCACAATTCAAGCATCCTGATAGTCTTACATACATATATATAACAGAATCTATCCAGATGGCACACTGTACATCAAGGGCAATGGGAAGCTGTCAAACAGGGTGCAGATGCATATCATCCATGCTGAAATGTGGAAAAACATATCTACCTGCAAATTACCATGTCATGACATATTGCAAACTATGTGACAGTCATTACTGGATGTGTATGACCAACAGTAAATATGTGTTAGGGTTTAATAAATAAGGGTCACTGTACAAAATGGATAAATAAACACATATCCAAGTAATCTATCAGCAGTGCAAGTGTAAGATATGCAAAATCATAGATAAACAAATGCAGGTTTATGATAGAAAAATCAGGCAGAAGACAGATATGAAGCTATGACCATACCTGTGAAAGCAAGCAACCAATCACAGTGCCAAACATCAGTACTGCATAAAAGCAGCAAACTGACTTCTACCTACACAAGTAGGTGTGCGCAATCCAAATGAATATGCCATGGAATTCATGTATGTCACATACATATGCCATGTTATAGGTAACATATCTGTAGGCATATATGTATGAGTGTCAGTAGCCTAAATGGAACATACATGAAAGTAAGATCAATGCACATACACTCACCAATGACATGCAAGAATAGTTACAAAAATATAACAGTACAGCTTAAAAAATATGTCAGGTTGTGCACATGGATTTCAGCAATGCACACTGGTTAACACACAAGTACAATGATAAGAAGGATGTATTGCAAGTAGTAGCCAATGACTTATATTTCATAGGTTCATAGGTGATTACAAGGATAATGGCACAAGAGCCTTTACAAGCCTAGCCAATAATACACAGGAGATGACAATATCATATTTTAATTACCCTGATATGGGATGGGGTAGTATCTGAGAAATGGGTCTTTGAGTGTTGGAGCCTTGAGTCATTTTACTGACTGTCTCTGTCTATAAGGGACACCGGCAGTACCCTGGGAGTGAATTTACAGTTTCCCATCCATTTATCTAAATTCTTCCTGAAGAGA
This sequence comes from Protopterus annectens, assembly GCF_019279795.1. Classification (NCBI taxonomy): domain Eukaryota; kingdom Metazoa; phylum Chordata; order Ceratodontiformes; family Protopteridae; genus Protopterus; species Protopterus annectens. Next base: position 1,144,571,317 of record NC_056732.1, on the reverse strand, counting down.
GTGAAGGACAGGCTTTGTTTTACAAAGACGGGAAGTTTATTCCATAGATGAATTAGCTTTAGGGATATGAATCAGTCTCTCCAGCATGTTCTGTTAGTCACAAATAGGGTTCAGGTCCATGGAACACGTAATCCTCATATAATTTTTCTTGCAAATATAAAACATTTTCATCAGGGCTGGATCACAGAGTGCCTTGTAGGTCAGGCATAAATCCCATCTCAATAAACAAAATGAGATGGATTAAAGGAATAGGGTCTTAAGTTGGCCTGAATAAGGCATGCAGCTTACGTTTTGTATTTTTTTATTCAGAATCCTCTGGGGCCACTGTCTTTAGTGTAAATGCCTGGATACGTACATGCTGAATGGAGCATTGTACTAAATTATGGGCCTGTTGATGGTGGAGCACAATAGCACTATGACTTCCTTTGATATTAATGCCATGCCTTTACTTATAAGTTGAGACACACAGAAAGATTTCTTCACTACAGTAGCTATCTTGTGGTCAATAATTAGGTTACTATCTATTTATGTTCCTAGGTTTCTCACCACTGGTTCTACTTTTAGGAGTGTGCTACCAATCGTATAATTTTCAAAGATATCTGATTTGCTAAAAGGTATGATTAAGCATTTTTTAGCATTTGGTCTCAGACTATGGTTTGGGCTCCAGCCACTTTTCATTTTTAGGCCTATTTCTAGGATGTCAACATCATTTGGGGATTCAATGATTGCTCCCAGCTTACAGTCACCAGTGAACCTGATGAGCCAGAGTCCCATAACATTGGCCTTTACTTCAGATAAGTATATACCAAACAGGAGGGATCCCAACACTGAGCATTGTGGGATACTGCTAGTAACAGCCTTCTTATCAGACATGGATTCCCCTATCTGGGCAATATGTGTCCTTTCAGTGAGCCAGCTGGCTATCCATCTGTAGGGTTATATGCCTAACTAAGTAAGTTTATCTATGATTCCCTTGTGGGGGATTGTGTCAAAAGCTTTGGCTAGGTTTAGATAATCTGTGTACATGTTTTACCCTCATCCATGGCCCTGGTGACTTTCTCAAAGGAGTTCACCAGACTAAGCAGGCAAGACCTCTCTTTGGCAAAGCTAAATTGGGTCTGGTCCAGTGTTTGGAGACTTCCTGTGTCATTATTGATCAGATCATCAATAGTTCCCTCCATGGCCTTGCAGATAAGACTTGTCAAGCTTATAGGTCTGTAGATCCCTGGGTCAGTAGATGGGTCCTCCTTGTGTAGAGGTATGACTGTTGCAGTCTTCCATTCCTCTCTGACAATCATGTCCAAATGCTGTGATTAAAGAGGGTTTCTAGTGGCCCTGACAAATTCTGTTTTAAGCTATTTAGGAAGCATCCTAGAATGTTGTTGGGGCTTATGGAGGCTGTGTTTTTAGCTTTACTGACTGGATTAAGTACCTGTTCCCTCATAATGACTAGTAGGGAAGTGATTGCTGGTATTTCTTTGGGTGTGGTAGGAGGTGATAGGGAAGTATTTTGAACTGAACTTAGCCAATAGGTTTGCTATAGTTTCAGGCTGGGTGCAAGTGTTGCCACTCATGATTAACTTGACACATTGTTAAGCATTTCCCCCGAGGTTACAAACATAACTAAAAAAATCATTTTGGTTACCATCGGTTCATAGGTTGGTACTAGGCTATTGGCCCTAGGGCCTAGTCATAACAATTCCCAGGCTATTTCTTCCCACAGTATTTACTTCCCTGGACTCCTGTCTAGCAGGGTGACTGACATGATCCCCAGGGTGAATTTCCTATCTCCCATCCAATCATCAAGGTTCCTTTTGAAGAGGGCCAAAGAGGTGCTCTGCTTGGCATGTATAGGCAGTCTATTCCAGAGTCTGGGTAGTCTCTGGGTCAGGAACCTATCCCTCCAGCATGTTTTGTTCATTGTGATGACAAGTTTTAGATCCTTGGAGTGTGTGTCTCTGAGCGATTGGGATTTCTTTAAGTGTAGCATGTCCAACAGCTCTGGGTTTGACATGACCTTGTATGTTAAGCAGAGATCACCTCTGAGTAGACAATATGCAACAGAGTATAGGTGGAGTTTTTTTAGATGGTCAGCATAGGGCATATGCTTTAGGCCTGTGATTCTTTTAGTGAGGTATTTCTGCAACCTTTACAGTTGTTGCAGATCTTGAGAGGTTCATACCAAATGGGGCATTGTATTCTATAATGGGTCTATTGAGAGATGAGTAAAGTGGGATAATGACCTCCTTTTTTCTGGATGAAAAGCCCTTAGTGATGAGGTGTATCACATAGAAGGATTTCCTGACTGATGTGACGATGTGGTTATCGAAGATGAGACCACTGTCCACCTGTGTCCCTAAGTCTCATCACACTTTCATTGTTTAGTGTACTACCACCTATGTGATAATTCATGGCTACATGTTTTTTCCCCACCAGGGATAACTATACATTTTTTGGCATTGAGCTTGAGCCCATGGCTCTGGCACCAAGCAACTGTTTCTGTAAGGCCCTTTTGTAGAATATCCACATCATTTGGGGATTCAATAATGGCTCCCAGTTTGCAGTCATCTGCAAACTTTGTTAGCCAGACTCCCTTAGTGTTGGCCTGTACTTCAGAGAAGTAGATGCCAAACAAGAGCGGTCCCAGGACTGAACCCTGAGGTACTCCACTTGTCACTTGTCTGGAGCTGGATTTGGAGTCAGCTACTTTTACAGTGTGGGTTCTGTCAGTAAGCCAGTTGGAAACCCATCGAGTGATGTACGGATTAATGCATAGCTTAGTAAGTTTATCTATGGTTCCATAGTGGGGGATGGTGTCAAAGGCCTTGGTGAGGTCTTTCAGCCTGGAGGCTATCTTTGCTTCATAGTTTGCTTTGGCAGATTTGACCAGCTCTCTAATTTGTTTGTATAGATTGGTGAGTGTCTTTTTGCACTGTTTTGTCTGTTCTTTCTTGGCTTTGGAGAAAATTATTTTCCTTTTGTTGAATAACCTATTTATGCTATGGGTTCACTTTGGTAGTTTATTTTTGCCAGTAATCATAGGTTTGACTCAGACAGGTACTGCATCATCTATGCAGCTATGTATGTGGTTTTATAACACTTTTTATGTACAGCTCAGGCTAAGCATCAGTGTCATCTTGGGTTCACAGGGGCTTGGAATATTAGTAAGTGACACTTAATTTGAGGTAATTGGCCTTAGCAATGTTCTTAACAGGTTTGGAGTTTGGTGGGGTCACTAGATTAATTTTAATACTAAAGGAGATAATTTTTGGTCAAATCTTACCAGGGAACAGTTAATGCATGGGAGGGAGCAGTATTCCCCCATATTCATGAGTACTAGGTCTAGGATATTTGTACCTCTAGTTGGTGAGCTAACTAGTTGCTCCAGGGTATTTTATTTATTTTACATTTGTTGACCGGGATAGTCTAACTGGATTTATGTCCATTTTCAGTAGAGTCCCGGGGAGATAAGCTCCAAGAGATTACTAAGCTACTAACATACAGGTACTAGTTGTTATACAGTTAAATACCATGAATTTTAAACAGTTCACGAATCTTCACAGTTTATACAATAAACCTGTTACAAGCATTAGATAAGATATTTTAGACTTTATGTACAAGACTTCATTAGTAACTAGAAAGTAATTGTTAAACAAATGCATACTTCAAGTTTCAACAGTTCAGCAATGCTCACAGTTTAAACAATACTTGTTGCCTGCCTTAGGTAGGATGCTTTAGAATTATATACAGAAGAATTTAACTAGGTATTTAAATTATCTCTATTAGGATAAGATATGTTTTTGTCAAGGATAGGCCTTGATCTAAAAAGACACAGATAGAGCAGGAATTAGGTCTTAAGAGAGGGTATTTGGGATATAGTATGAGATTAGTCTGGATTTGTACAGGGACATAACCAATGGGTTTTAAGATAGAATTTTAGATTGTGTTTAAAACGTGTAAATGAAGACAGTGATGTAAGTTCATGGGGGAGTTGGTTCCAATACTTTCCAACTGCATTTGAGAACAGAGCATCTCCTGCCATGTTATTAGATTTCCATGTTGATACAAGTAATTTATTAGATGAGCGTAAAGTTGAAAGGTTCTTATATTGGGTAATGAGACTAGCAAGTAATGCGGTATTGATAGTTTGGAAAAGGGTTTTGAGCACAATGGTGAGTTGTTTAAAGTGAATCTGATTCAGAAGCTCTAACCAGCCTAATTGTTTCCGATTATGGCAGTGATGGGTCCTAAAGGAGGAAGCAGTAGCAAATCTGGCAATGCTATTGTAAGCGTTGGCTATCTTGTTAAGGTTATTTTTGACAAGTTAGTATATATGGAAGAAGCATAAAGAAGTGTGGAGATAAGGTGGGAATAAGCAATAGTGGTTCTGGCTATTGGGGAGAGAAAGGGTTTTATCTTATAGAGGGAGCCTAGTTTCCTGTTGACAGTTTTTATGGCATTGTTGATATGGGTTTCAAAGTTCAGATTGTTATCAATGGTTACCCCTAGAAGTTTAGTTGTTGGATCGGGAGATATGAGTGTACCATTACTGGATAAGATTGAAAAGTTCATTGGGAGTGATTTATGGGTATGAGTGAAGAGGAGGAATGTGTTTTTTTGGGGGTTCAAGAGGAGGCACCATTGTAGAAAACAATTTTCTGTTTTATTGAACATTGTCTGAGTTAGAATCTGTAGTTGGTATTGAAATTTAACTGAGCAGATTATTGTCGAATCATCTGCATATTGTACACAGTTAGTTAAAGGAATAGCTAGGTTGAGGTCATTGATAAATATTGAGAAAAGGAGGGGGCCCAATATAGAGCCCTGAGGAACACCTAGGGTAACTGGGAGATGGGATGAGAGGTTGTTGTGCCATAGCACTGCCTGCTGTCTGTTATCAAGGTAGGACTGGAACCATTTTATTGTATTTGTGTCCAGAGAGAAGGCTTTTAGAATATTGAGAAGTAAGTGGTGGTTGACCTTGTCGAATGCTTTTGAAAGGTCGATGAAAAGTGCTGAAAAGAGAAGATTGTTATTACATTTTTATTGATGCTGTCAGTGAAGGATAGGATTGCAGTTGTTGTACTGTGGAAAGGTCTGAAGCCATGTTGAGATTTGGCCAGTAAATTATTCTGGTGTAGGTTGTCTAGTAACTGTCTGTGGATGCACTTTTACATTATTTTAGCTAATGGGGAGAGTAGAGCTATGAGACAATAGTTAGAATATTCTCTGGAGTTTCCACCCTTGTGTAGGGGGATAATGTAGGAGATTTTCCAGATGGTGGGAACAGTGCTTTCTTGTATGGTTCTATTTATCAGCAATGATACAGGATAAGCTATGACTTTGGCTGTCTTTTGCAGGTATTCAGCAGGTAGCTGGTCAGCTAAGGGGGTAGTAGGTTTTAGTTTACTTAAGAGGTTGCAGATGAGGGAAGTTGGGACAGGTTGCAGGTTTAGAGTTGGGAGAGAGTTAGTAGTATTGGTTGGAAGGGCAGAGCTATCGGCTGTTAGTTGATTAGCAAGTGTTTGGATGGTCTCAGTGAAGAAGGTATTAAAAGCATTAGCAGTTTGTTTTGGATTGTCGGAATTTGATCCTATAGGGGGTGGTGTTGCGGGTTGGCCTGTTTGAAGTAGTCTGTTTATGCTAACCCAGAACTTTTGTTGATTATTTTGGTTGGTCTGCTGAAGGTGGAAGTAAAAGTTTTTTTTTTTTATCTTCGAGTATAGCTTTCTTAGTCTCATTTCTTTTTTGCCTGAATTGTTGTTGCTCTATGGGGTTTATAGTTGTTCTCCATAGTGCCAAAACTTTATTTCCTCTGTTGAATTTTCTGCCTGGTTTTCTTTGTAAGCCATGGGATGGGTTTAGATTTAATTTTGATGAAATGCTTTGGTGCACTGTGGTTAAGGATTGTTAACAATTTTGAGTTAAAGTAGTTTGTTGCTTCATCAAGTGGGAGGTATTTTATAGGTGAACAATCACATTCTTTTAGTTCAGCTTGGAAGTTATTGGGGTTAAAGTTTCTGTTGCTTCTTATTGTTTTATATATGGTTGGGTTGTGTGAGCTTGACCTTTGCCTGATTATGTAAGTGAGAGAATGGTCACTTACATCATCAGGGAGGGTCCCTACATTATAGAGTTGTTGGTGAATATTTATTAGAATCCAGTCTAGGATGGATTCTTTGTTATTTGGTTTATTAATTCTGGTTGGGGAGTTAATTGCTTGTGAGATGTCATTAAGATTAATATGGGAGGTTGGTGATTCAGTAGAGCAGTCCTTCCAGTCTATATTAAAGTCTCCAAAAAATATTGTCTCTTGGGGAATTTTTGTGGAGAGTTCAGCAAGGTCACCTTCCAGAGTGGTGATGTTGTTACCAGGGGGCAAGTAGATACATATTATATTTAGGGATTTGCTGGGATTAAGTTGAAGTTTGGTGCTAATGATTTCTGCATTGTTTTCAGAAGAGGAACCAAGATCTAGTATAGATATTTGTAGCCCTTATTTATAGAGGACAGCAACACCCCCTCCTTTTTTTACTTTGCGGTCTTGTCTCAAGATGTTGTACCTAGATGGAATAATTTCAACATCTTGTGTAGTGGGTTTTAGCCATGTTTCTGTTAAACAAAGTATATCAAAGGAATGAACATCCAGGAGAGCATGGAGGTGGGCAATTTTATTATTTATGCAGCGAATATTGAGGTGAGCTATATAGAGTGAGTTGGGAGATTTAGATGGGATATTTGGGGTAGCGGGAACATGAATTTGTGGTTCTGTGCTTGTTTTTTCCCTGGTCCTGGGTTAGGATGAATGTCCCCATCTAGTAAGGAGAGGTGTAATAGTTTGTTTAAGGGATTGTGGAGGTTAAAGTAATGGTGAAGATGTTTTTTAGGTTTTAGATAGTTGTATTTGATATGGGACAGTCTGTGATATTTAGCAGGTAAATAGCTAGGTAAATATGTTATATTTATGTGTTCTGGGAAGTTAATTAGAGGCATAGTACTTGTTTGTGCATTAGGGAAGTTCAACTGTAAATATTTTGACTGTTCATATGAGGTTAGCAGGTAGGTTGCTTTTAGAGAAAGTAGGAGAAAGACAATGATTAGGAGCCTTAGTTGGATTTGGAAAGGTCACGTTTGCATAGTGACTAATAAGCTTACTGGTGTTCTTTAAAGGGGAGGAGTTATACTAGGGGTGATTAGAGAGAGGTGTATGTAGAATGTTAACAAGATGACTATTGTGATTGGATTGGAGAGGAAGAGGGTGTGGTGAGGATGTATAAGCTTAGGAGCAGTAGGAGTGGTTGGGAATTGGGGGTAGGGTAGGGGAGCGGAGTGAGCCCGCAGGGTGAACGGAGCGGGTAGAGATAAGAGAGGTAAGGAGCTGAAAAGAACAATCAGTTGAAGCAGGAATTACAGTAGGTAGGTAACCCTAAATACTGGAATAAAGTTAAAAGAGTAGATAATAGAGCTATTCAGAGGGTGTGTGAGAGCTAACCATAAAAATTGGGCTACAGTTTAATAGCAAGTCTGTGCATAAAACAGTATATAGCAAAGGTATAGTACAGGTCAGGAGAAGGCTTCAAGGCCTGGAAGGGGCAAGTCTGCCACCTGGTGGCCCAAATTAATTTATTGTAAGCAGGGTAAAAAAGGAGGGAGTTTAGGTTCCTAATGCAATAAAAGGAGTAGTGGTTCTGAGTGTCTTTAAATGGTGGAAAAAGTAGATTAGACTGGTTACAGAGTGGGGAGGGAGTAAAGATGCTGGTTTTCCTGGCTAGCGCTTTATAACCACCTAGATATAATAATATGTTATAGGCTATACTGACCGTGATAGTTTAGACACATACTTTCATGCTCCCTTTACTGAGAAAGTACAGGGATAAGTTGCTCAACTGTGGAGACTGAAGGAGTTGGGACAGGGTCCTTGTTCTTCAGGTTGTTAGTTTCTGTGTCCTAGAGCAGTGTACTCAGATTGGAGAGCTGGGATTGTTTTAGGAGGAAAAGAGAGAGAAAAATAGTAGAAACAAGATATTTAGTTTAGTATCAAAGGCATTGTAATTAAACAGAATATTACAAGCATATAGTCACGTAGAACTGTACAAAAATTTAGTTCAGGCTATCAAGTTTTCAAGTTGTCTAGAAAGATGCATCACTCCTTACAAGTCTTCTAATCAGGATTATAGCAAGTCTTTATCAAAAGTAAGTCAGCAAAATTCTGGTCAAATCTTATTATTCTAACTAGGCTAGGAACAAGATTATAGGAAGCTACAAGGTATATATCCAGTTAGGTAACAATGATAGATGTAAAGTTATCATTAGCGTTAACACTATAGAGCAATAACTATAACTATAGCTTATATTAATAATGTAGTTCACACTTTTTACTAACAGCTCATATATATACAAAAATAATGCAGATAGTAACTATATATGTAAGCCTATATGTGCTTAATGAACATAAGTATTGTAAAAGCATAGCATGGTTAAATAAGCATATACAATTATTCTGTATGAATGCTATCTGCCAAAACATTTACAATTGTTACAGCACTCTCAATGTTTTTAATCATAGACCTGAAACAATAACCTTAGGTGGACATTGTAGGGAAGTAGATTTCTCTAACTTAATGCAGGGACCTTGGACATAGTAAATATATGGGAGCGTTAAGAAAAGTAAAGTCTCAAGACTACATTAAATGACCACTCTTATGGGGCATCTGATTTAAGGTGGTGCAGCTTTTACATCAATGTTTAAGACTTAAGAACACCCTTCAGGTAGTGTACTGTAAAAATGAATTCACTTAGTAATACTTAAAAGTCAGTATGTCTAATGGCACACTAATTCATTGAGGATGAACCTGAATTCTAATGTAAAAGCTGTAGGTGTGGATATTTAGCTAAGGCAAAGCTCAAGTTTATAGTTAGCCTCTCCGTTCATGTTTTCTTTTATTGTTATCTATGTTGGCTAGTTGCGGTGCAGTCCTAGCATTCTCACATATACCTCTTATCCTTGTTGAAATTTACAAATGCTACTTGTGTAAAAATCAGCCATGTTCATACGTAGGTTCATAGGTTCATAGGTTGGTACTAGGCTATTGGCCCTAGGGCCTATACAAACCTAGCCATAACAATTCCCTGGCTATTTCTTCCAACACTATTTACTTCCCTGGACCCCTGTCTAGGCTGACATGATCCCCTGAGTAAATTTCCTTTCTCCCATCCAATCATCAAGGTTTCTTTTGAAGATGGCCAAATAGGCGCTCTGCTTGACATGTATGGGCAGTCTATTCCAGAGTCTGGGGAGTCTCTGGGTCAGGAACCTATCCCTCCAGCATGTTTTGTTTATTGTGATGACAAAATTTAGATCCCTGGAGTGTGTGTCTCTGAGGGATTGGGATTTCGTTAAGTGTAGCATGTCCAACAGCTCTGGGTTTGACATGGCCTTGTATGTTAAGCAGAGATCGCCTCAGAGTTTTTTAAGGCAGTCAGCATAGGGCATCTGCTTTAGGCCTGTGATTCTTTTAGTGAGGTATTTCTGCAGCCTTTCCAGTTGTTACAGATGTCTTGAGAGGTACATACCAAATGGGGCATTGTATTCTATAATGGGTCTAATGAAGGATGAGTACAGTGGGACAATGACCTCCGTTTTTCTGGATGAAAAGCCCTTAGTGATGAGGTGTGCCACATAGAAGGTTTTACTGACTGTTGTATTGATGTGTTTATTGAAGGTGAGACCACTGTCCACCTGTGGCCCTAAGTCTCTTATCACACTTTCGGTGTTTAGCATACTGCCACTTATGTGATAATTCACGGGTACATGTTTTTCCCAAAGGGGATAACTATACATTTCTTGGCATTGTGCTTGAGCCCATGGCTCTGGCACCAAGCATCTGTTTCTGTAAGGCCCTTTTGTAGAGTATCCACATCATTTGGGGATTCAATAATGGCTCCCAGTTTGCAGTCATCTGTGAACTTTGTTAGCCAGAGTTCCTTAGTGTTGGCCTGTACTTCAGAGAAGTAGATGCCAAACAAGAGAGGTCCCAGGACTGAACCCTGAGGTACTCCACTTGTCACTTGTCTGGAGCTGGATTTGTAGTCAGCTACTTTTACAGTGTGGGTTCTGTCAGTAAGACAGTTGGCAACCCATCGAGTGACGTAGGGATTAATGCCCAGTTTAGTAAGTTTATCTATGATTCCAGAGTGGGGGATGGTGTCAAAGGCCTTGGCGAGGTCCAGATAGGCTGTGTGGACTGAATTACCCTTGCCCACGGCTCTGGAGACTGATTGGAAGAAGTCAATAAGGTTCAGGAGACAAGATCGGCCCTTCATGAAACCAAACTGGGTGGGGTCCAGTGTTTTAAGGTTGCCAATGTCTTTGTTTATAAGTTCTATGATAGTACGTTCCATAGCCTTGCAGATCAGGCTCGTCAGACTGATGGGGCGGTAGTTCCTGGGATTCAAGGTGGATTCCCCCTTGTTAAGTGGGATAACTGTAGCTGTGCTCCACTCAGTGGACACAAAGCCTGAGGTGAGGGTATGATTAAACATGACACTTAGGTGAGGTGCCAGTTCATTTTGTAGTTCATGTAGTACACAGCCCGGGATGTCATCTGGTCCCATGGATGCTGTATTCTTAGCTTTGGAGAGTGCATTTTTTACCTGTGTGGCTGTTATTACCAAAATTTGGCAATCTTCCAGTATTGAGATGGGCCATTTAGGGGGTGAGAGGGGGGTGAAGTTGCCACTGAATCGATCTGCCAGGATATTGGCAATATCCTTGGGATCAGTATATTTAATGCCATTCTGTTGTAGCTCAGAGCAGATCTGAGCATTGCCATTTAGATTCTTGACATAGTTATAGAATTCCTTGTGGTTGTCTTTGGAATCTTTGGCAATTTTATTTTTGTAACTAGCTTTGGAAGATTTTATGAGGGATCTTAGCTTCTTACTGAGGCTGGTAAGGGAGTTTTTTGCATCCTGGGATTTTCCTCTTTTCTGCAACAGTTTTTTCTTTTTGTTGTAAAGTTTGTTTATGGCAGGGGACCACCAGATTGGCTTCTTTTTTTGGAGGAGAGCATCTTGGTTCTATTTTGGATGACACGATTCATGCATGAGTGGATGTGCTCGTACAGTGCCTTAGTGTAGGACTCAGCAGTCAAAGTTTCAGTTCCCGTCTGCATGGGTGTCATGAAGTTTGTAACTTCTGACTTGAGTAGCATGAAGTTGGCCTTGGAGAAGTTTTTTATGGAGGTTTCCTTATTGGGGGGTGGGGCTGGGATGTGGATGCTAAAGGTGATTAGCTTATGGTCTGACCTGACCAACGAGGGGGTGACCATAAGTGTGGAGCATCGATTTCCTATGTTGGTAATGACCAGGTCTAGGATATTGGAGCCCCTGGTAGGAATATGGATTAGTTGATCCAGGGCATTGGAATTTATGAATTCCAAGAACCGTTAGGCAAAGGTGTTGGTGCATGAGTAGTTTTCCCAGTTAATGGCTGGGTAGTTGAAATCACCCAGTATTAGGGTGTTTGGTTGTATATTAATATTTTCCAGTATGTTTAGAGAGGTGTAGTGAGAATCTTGGGGCATGGTGGGGGATCTGTAGCAAGCTACAATTTGGATTGCAGTCTTACCTAGTGTTAGTTGCACCTGAAGAATTTCAGATGCAGTGTGTTGGGCATTTAACTTGGTGGTGTAAATATCCTTGGTGAATATGGACACTCCTCCACCTTTAGTGTTTCAATTCTAGTTTGGTAGCTAAAAAGTGTGGTAAGAGTTGTAGCCTGGAATTGCTGGGGTGCTCTCTGGAGCCCTGAACCGGGTCCCAGTTACTGCACAGATATCGATGTTCTCCATTTTTAGGAGTGCTTCAAAAGAGTGCATTTTGAGGTTTAGACTTCTAGCATTGAGTAGTATTACCTTCAGATTTTGCATGCTTGTACTTGTTACAGTGGTGGTTTTGTCCTTTGAATTTTTCCTAAAAAAGGCACTATAGGGGTGGTAAGAGCCTTAGCCAGTAACCTGAATCCCAGGGGCGACAGGTGCAGACCATCTCTGGCAAAGCATCGTGGTCTGTTGATCATGTCATCCCAGGCAGACAGATACTGGATCCCCTTTGAATGACACCAGAAGCTTAGCCAATTGTTGAAGTCAATCATTCTGTCCTTATATTGTGGTATCATTCTGGCTGAAGGCAGGATGCTGCTCAGGGCTAGGGTCATACCTGCCTGGGCCACATGATCCGAGAGCTCTTCCATGTCTCTTTTCATGTAGTCCAGGGAGGTGTGTCTCAAGTCATTCAATTCAACATGGACAATGACAGAGTCATATTTGTACTTGTTGTGGAGTGACTTGAGTGCATGAGTTATGTGGCAGATCCTGGCACCTGACAGGCAGCTCACTGTAATTTTCTCCTTGTTCAGCCTGGTGAGTGGGACATCAGTGTGCCTGACTATAGAGTCACCTATGACTAAAGTGTTAGGTACATTGTCTTGCCTTAGGGGCTGTTTCTGGGTGGCACACTGGTGTTGTGAGCTATGTGATACTTTGGTTGTGATTGGTGTTTGTTTACATTTCAGCTTCGGAGGTCCTTGTTGCTTGGGCAGGTTACAGTTAAGGGCCTCTGCATATGTGGATTTAGTGTTGCTATGTGTGGGTGTTGGTGGTGTGAGTTTAGAAAGGCTATGTGTTGCTTGAGGTGTAGTGCGGGTGTTAACCTTCTCCTCTTGACTGTCTAACACAATCTTGGGTGGAGAGAGCATTGCTTCTAGTTTGGCTATGTAAGTGCATCTCTCACAGGTTGTAGTGTTGGGTGGTAGGAGAGAGTGTTGCCTGTGTACATGAGGCAATTGCTGCATTGCCCCAGAATGCCCAGATGCACCAGGTGGACAGGAGAAATCAATGGAAGCTGACCCTTGGACATGCCTGGTTTGGTGCTTTTTTTTTTTTTTTTAAGTACAGGAGCTGTTTTCCTTTACTTTAGCAAGGTACTCTGCAATTATAGGCTATTTAGTGCTTATGATTAATGTCTCCTTATTAATAAGGAGAGTTGAGTGATTGTATCAGTTTAAGGCTTCCTAGTGCTTTCCAGCAGGTATTAGAGCAAGTGCTATTCACAGGGATGCTTAAAGGTAAGATAAAAAAATGGTTTATCCTAAACACTGCAGTGTGCACTAGAGAAGTTAGATGTGAAAGTAGATAACTTAAGTTTTACCTGTCTAAAAAGTTAAGTTTTAGTGGAGAGTCACTATTTTTAAAACAGCAAGATAGATTGAAAGGTGGTGATCACTTTTGTATTCCGGTACCATGGAATACAGTAGGATGGTTAATAAATTTAAATAGTTGAAGGGAAGTGATTTCACAAAATGATAATTTTGTGCTTACTCACAAAAGCCAGTGAAACAGAGAGGAAATGAAATATATAGTCAAATTAACATAAGAGGCAGGCAGCTAGAAAGACAGTGGTATTTAAGAACACGACAGTGACGGGGGGGGGGGGGATTTCTGCCTGACTCACAAGAAACAGAGCTGTGGTGTCTTTTGAAGTTTTAATATACAGTTAAAAACAGAACAAAAGCAAAACACAAGGTAAAGAAAACAAATCACAGCACTCAAAATATAAAAAGGCAATAAACCAATACAAAATACAACAAATAAAAAGCAAACCAACCTTTCCCTCACAGCAAAGTGTAGCAGAGTCTGGGTGATCCTTTCCAATAAATACGTTTCACATTAAATTAGCTAGTAGAGGTGCAGTTAGTTATTACCATAAGCACTTATTACTCTAGATGCAATCTTAAATGTAGGCAAGTACGTCTCCTCATTTATTTCTTAGTCTGCTTTTAAACTATATTGGCTAGAGTATTCCGTTATGACTTTCTGGACACTCTGCTAATCTGTGGTGAAGATGTAAATAAGAGCCAAATTATGACTTTGCACAGGTATCCCAGCCTCGATACCACTCTGCTATTGCGTTCTCTAAATGTACATGGAAGTTACAGCAAATTGGTCTTATTGTGAAGACAACAATACAGAGACCAGATTTAGTAAGATACTGTTTAAATAAGATCCTTACGTTTAGAGCAGCGTGTGTTAGGGAAACAATAATAGTGTGGAAAACAGCTATGGCTGAGCACAATTGTACAAACTCTACGTGTACCTTAAGGTAGTACCATATCAGATATACAGAATATAGTGGGGTGTCTTACAAAAGGTGGAAATTACACAAGTTCCTTTAAATGATAAAAACAAAATTGAAGAGAAAGAGTAATAAAGTACTTCCTAATGGGGTTCTTAGAGGTAGAGCACCATAGGTTTAGAAGCTATTTAGTTCTTCCAAGTTCCTTGGTATCTAAAGACTCTCCACGTGGATGGCACAGTTTGAGAAGCCTAGGTTTAGATTGTTCTTAAAATGAGATGTGAGATACCCTTTATGCAGCTTCTCATTGCCACGTTAGCAGGATTGCGTATTGGTCAAATTTATGTAAACTACAGCAATCAGATAATATTGCTTTGTTTAAGAAACATAGAAGACTCTTAGCGTACGCACCAAAAGTTTTACAGAAGCTCACTTTGAAGTACAGTAATGCTACACTGCTAAGGCTAGCACTCTAACTCATTGGAGAATAAACATGCACCATTAACATAGAATTCTCTTAGCATACGCAACAAAAGTACTACAGAAGCTCACTTTGAATTACAGTAATGCTACACTGCTAAGGCTAGCACTCTAACACATTGGAGAATAAACGTACATCATTAATGGGAGACACCTAAAAACTACCTCTCAAGGGAGTGTAGTAAAAAAGTTAAGTATTCATATATGAATCTACACCAAAAGAAAAATTAAATATATGTTACCATGAAATCCTCACTTCCTTCTTAAACAGTACATACTACTCAACAATAAGGCAATAGTTCAGTACTTACATTAGCCAGGACGCTGGGCCAGGAACACACAGCAGCTGGGAGCAGTTCTATAAAGGAAATGGCAGCCCAGGACAGCATGTATTTATGGGAAAAGTGGAGGATGTGAGGTAGGAGGGTGGGGGAAGGAGAGATGGGAAAAGTGGAGGAAGTGAGGTAGGAGGGTGGGAGAAGGAGAGATGAGGGCTGAGAACTAGAAGGGGCTAGTGCTATTAGAAATTGGATAGGCTGATAGATGTATAGGTAAAACACCAGTGTGTAGAAGTATGATGCAGTATTTACATTGATAAAGTCCAGAAACATCTGAGCAAGTCAACTATGGGTTATACAAGTCTCTAAGTTTATGGCAGGGTAGTTGAAGTATGGTGTTAGATATAATATTGATTCCAGTAGGTTTAGGTAATAGGTGTGATTTTCTCGACTCATATTAGGAGATATCTAGCTAGCAATGATATGATAGGGATCACACTTATGGTTAGTTGGGCATAGAACAGCTCAAATGAGTCATATTCTTTAAACAGTCTAGCAGTGTACTTGTCCTTTGTGAACATTGAGATACCTCCTCCCTTTGTTTTATCCTAAGCTGAGGCTGATCAAAATGTATGAAAGGTATTGTAGCCTTTGATAGTTGGACTGCTTTCCATGGTTCTGAACCATGTTTCTGTGACTGCACATATGCCTGCATTCTCCAAGGTGAGAAGTACATCTAGGGGTGCATTTTCTATTTAAACTCCCAGCACTGAGCAGCAGTACTTTTAGGTAGTCCTGAGTGATGTTTGTTATGTTGGAGGGTATAACAACTTGGCTTGGCCTGACAAAAGGCACTATGTGGATACATAAAGTCTTTGCCAGTATCTAGAAGCCAAGTGGAGATAACTGCAAACCATCTTTGACAAAGGAAAGTGTTTTTTTGATCATATCTACCCAGGCTGACAGATATTGGATCCCCTTGTTGTGACATCAAAAACTAAGCCAGTTGTCAAACTCAATCATTTTGTGCTGGTATTGTGGAGTCACCATCGCTGAAGATAGGATGCTACATGCTTTGGACACATATTAAGAGAGCTCCATCATGTCTTTCTTTATATGGTCCAGTGAGGTATGTCCCAGGTCATTTACACTGACATGGAATATGACAGTGTCTACTGTTACTTGTGGTTTAAAGACCTAAGTGCATGTGTGATCTGTCAGATCTTGGCACCAGAGAGACCACTCACTGTGATCCTCTTTGTGTTTAGCCTGGTAAAGGGGACATCAGTATGTTTTACAATGGAATCCCCAACAACTAGAACATTTGGCTGTGTGCTGTGTTCCCTAATGGGCTTGGAAGCATGCCTACTATGATTTTCAGTTATGTGCTGTGTAAGGTGCTGTTTTTATTGAGAGTGAGTGAGCCCACTGAGGGATTGTTTAGAAGGTCTTGGAAGTCTGGGTAGATTACAAGTGAATACCTGTGCATATGTGGATCTATGCATTTGTTTATAACAGTTAGTGGTGAGTGTTTTTGGTGCAATGCTAACAACCTAGTTTGCATTTTTTCTGTGTGTGCACATGAGAGGTTTGTCTCCAATGGCACTGTGTATCTACATCTGTCACACACTGTGCTTGTCTGTTCTAAAATTAAATGGTTGTCAGTGAACATGAGGCACTTATTACACTGCCTCAGGATGCCTATATCCACCAGACCAGAAACAGAGATAACAGGAAAGAACCTGTCCATTATATCAGATCTTTAGAAGATAGGAAAGAGTAGGACAGAATCACTTAAAGGTCTAAATGAGAGTGTTTAGTAGTATACTATTAGATGACTGGCAGTGTTGCTGCCTCATTGAGCAGCTACAGATAGTGGGAGAATATTGAGAGTGTATCCTATATAGGATTTTAAACTGGAGAGGTTTGCTTATACAAAGTCACAGGTAACCACATTTGCACATTGTACAAATGCGAGGCATTTATACCACCAGGATGAAAGACTTTTACACAGTTAATCCCTATGGCCAATCAAATAAGCATACAATAAGCCTTCCACAAGCAGTTTCCAAATCAGATGGGTTGAATCATCCTTCCGCTCAAACCAGAGTGCAGAAAAACTCTGTCAATGTAAACAGACTGGTTATGAACTCAAGTGTAGTAACAAATGCTTTACAGCAAAAGACAGAACTCCTGGAATATCAGCAATCCTTGGAAATAAATTCACAAACCTTGTAAACTGTTCCCAAACACAGAAATACCAGCAAGATGAAAGGCATTTAAATAGTTTAGCCCTCAAGTCAATCAGATAAACACACAATACACTTTCCACCAGCAGTTCTAAACTCAGATAGGTTGAATCAGCCCTCTGCTCCTACCAGAGTGCTGAAAAAAATAACTTCTTAATGTAAAATGAACTGGTGTTGAACTCAGTTGAAGTAACAGATGCTTTACAACAAAAGGCAGAACTCCTGCAGTATCGGGAATCCTTGAAAATAAGTTCACAAACCCTGAGAAATGTTCCTAGATACAGAAATACCAGCATGATGAAAGACTTTTACACAGTTAAGCCCTCAGATCAATCAGATAAAAACACAATAAGCCTCCCACCAGCAGTTCTCATCTTGGATGGGTTAAATCCACCATCTGCTCCCACCAGAGTGCAGAAAAACCCTCTTAATGTAAAATTAACTGGTTTTGAGTTCAAGTGTAGTAACAAATGCTTTACAACAAAAGGCAGAACTCCTGCAGTATCATGAATCCTTGGAAATAATTTCACAAACCCTGACAAAAGATCCCAAATATAAAAATGCCAGCAGGATGAAAGACATTTACACAGTTAAGCAAACAGGTCAATTGAATAAACACACAATAAGCCATCCACCAGTGGTTCTCAAGTTAGATGGGTTGAATCAGCCCTCTGATCCCACCAGAATGCAGAAAACCCCTCAATGTAAAACAAACTGGTTTTAACTCAATGTAGTAACAAATGCTTTACAACAAACAGCAGAACTCTGGCAGTATCAGGGATCCTTGGAAATTATTTCACAAATCCTGAGAAAACTCATAAATATAGAAGAAAGTGCACAAATATAGGATAACTTCCACAAACACAGAAAAACTTTGCAAAACTTAGAAATATTTTGGAAAACTAAGAACAGCTTTTGTAGTATAAACGGAGGTTAGGAAATATCAGAATACTGCAACAAACAGATGGCATTTCTTTAGCAAGTGCAGGCTGAAAAACCAGTGATAATTTCAACCAAATTAATAAATGAAGCACAGACATGTTAAACAGCACTGAGATAGAGCAAGTGCAAAAATGTTCTATCAGATTTGTAGATCTACAGAGGGTTTTAGAAGCAATCCAAGGACTTGTAATCACAGGTGTCCAAGACATGTATGGGGGACCTCTGAATAAATGAGCACAGACTCACAAAAATATAATGGTTTTATATCAGAAGCCTGAAAGACTTTTACACAGTTAATATTTCAGGCCAATCAGTAAACACACAGTAAGCATTCCACTAGCAGTTGCCAACTTGGATGGGTTGAATCAGCCCTCTGCTCCCACCAGAGTGCAGAAAAAAACACAATGTAAAATTAACTTGTTTTGAGCTCAGGTTGTTGTAACACATGCTTTACAACAAAAGGCAGAACCCGTGCAGTATCAGGAATCCTTGGAAATAAGTTCACAAATGCTGAGAAATGTTCACAAATACAGAAAAAAGTGCACAAATGTAGGAGAACTTCTACAAACACATAAATATTTTGGCAAACTCCAAACAGCTTTTGCAGTATCAGAGGAAGTTTGGAAATATCAGAATACCATTAAATCGACCTAACAGTAATACAGTAACAAACAGATGGCATTTCTTTAACATGTGCAGGCTGAAAAACAGTGATAAGTTCAACAAAATTAATATATGGAGCACAGAAGTGTTAAATTACACTGAAATAGTTACAGCAAGTGCAAAAAATAAATAAATAAGAAAAATACTTATATCAGCTTTGTAGGTCTACAGATGGTTTTAGAAATATTCCGGGGTCTTGTAGTCACAGGTGTCCAGGTCAGGCGCAAAGAAGCTCCAAATAAGTCTGTGGATGTCCTGCATCTGTTAAATGGTCATATATTTGGCACATGTTCACCATGTCAACAGCATAATACATGCAATAGTCAGTAACTGCAACAATGGTAAACATCTTCAAAATATAATATGGATTTACGAAGGTGTAAGGGAGGTGGCCAAACTGAGCCCACATCAAGGAAAAGCAGGACAAGGTAAGTTTACACACTGCAAATGCATGGCTATAGCATACAGGTTGCTGTAGTTCCAACCCAAAATGCATTTAAGCAAATGTGTATCACATGGGCAGAATGATTTCTGATGTCCACAAACATGGCCATGTATAAATCACACATACACAGTAATGTGCAATCATGTAACATCAACATACATAGATAAGCAAGCTAAGAATTTCAAGTCATACACATATACTGTCATGCAGATGTTGAATAAACAACTACTGGTGTATGTAATGCACAATGCTCGTTATGGAGTAGAGGACACTCCTATAAGCATCATTACAGCACATCAGCAGTCAGTTAATGAAGGCTCACATGGCAAAGGTACATTTGTGTTTCACTATGATCAGACTTTGGCACAGATGGACAATCAGTTATTGTGTATAACTATTTGTGGAAAGTGTGAACTTATGTGAATAAGTAATGTACATGGAAATATAAGATACAGAATACATGGTGTAGTGTACTGCTACATAATGTATTATCTGTAACAAAGTATATAAGTTAATCCTACATTTAAGTTTGATGTAGTCAGAAAAGTAGGACAGCCAATAGCTATTACATACCTTTATATGACACCACAAGGTATCAGCATTCCCAATGCATGGCACACAACACCACATTATGACAACTGCCTTGCAAAACACATAGGAAATAACATAGCCTTTTTGTTGCACATACATGATATGGCAATACATAATTCCAAACCAATCCACAATGGTAAGGCTGGACTACAGACAGCATCTGTTGTCTGTCATTTACCCTCAGTAAAATACATGTTTACAGGCTAATTATTGCAGCACTAGCTGCAGGTAAACTGCCATAATGCAGGAACAGCTGGATGTGGCTGGAAAGTATAATATGTTAATGTGTGTCATGCACACACATTGCAGCATAATTAAATATCACATTATAAAAACAAATAAACATGTCAGCCACATGGTATGCATGCACAAGTGTGCATATGCAGACCAATCAATTATATGACAATCAACAAGTTGGCAGCATAACACAATTGAAGTACATAGACAATTCTTATAGGAAGGAATGACCAGGCTGATGGCCATGAACCTAATGAATCATCTTCCAGGCTATCTCCCTGAATGAGTCACACATAGCCTGTGCCATATCCTAGAAGAATGCTCCCATCATGGTCTTCATCTGTGTTCAGAATACATCAGTCACAATCTCCCAGATCTCTTCCCAATAATCATCTCTATTTCAGTCCTAGCATTGTTTCCTCCATAGTGCAGCAGGCCTGATGGCTTGGGCACTTGCGGGTCTGGCATTCTCATCATGGCCATAGTCATCATCACCATCATCTTCTGAGAACTATGGCAGTAACTTGGCATGTGCTCATCATTGTCATCTGATAGACAAATGTCCACAAGTCCCATGATCTGTCAACATGAATTTCAAAACACAAAAGAAATGAAAAGCAAATGTGTATCATGCAGAACATTTCCATGTAGATCACAGCAGAATTGAATATGGAACTGATGTGTATATCTGTAATTTAACATACTTAATTAGCATACCGGCCACTGGTGACTTCTGAAAATACAAATATGAGACTGAAGGTGTAGTAGCATACATCAAACTTCATATTTAAAACACAATTAAATTTTAAATGATGCAAACATTAGTAAATAGTACAATTGTAATCAGCAGAATTGCTGCTAGTAAATGGCTCATAATGCACATAATACATTGCCTATGCCCCTTTATCGATAGTCAGATGCAATATTAATGCTGAACTGCAGGGCTTGCTGATTATGAACTGTTACAAAGAAATGTCTATCTGCACAAGTGTCGGCGAACCTTGGCTATAACAGTGTTTAGTTATTTATTTATTTTACATTTGTTGACTGGGATAGTCTGACTGGATACATGTCCATTTTCAGCAGAGGCCCGGGAGAAAAGCTCCACAATAATAATAATAATAATAATAATAATAATAATAATAATAATAATAGTACAATAATAGTCCAAGAGAGCAAAGGATATAGATACAATATATCAGATAGTTCACCACAGTAGGAACACATAGGCATATGCTAAAGGTTAATAGAGTGAGAAAAATATGAGATAGATCATTTCACAAATTTAAAGCACATTAGGGAAACTACAGTATACAGAAAGGATAAACTCAGCAGGCATAACTGTACATTATGATATGACACATCAGATGACTGGAGTATCTGCTTGCTGATAGTCTAATAGCTAAAGAAAAGATCAAAATGTTGGATTGAGTTAGTCAGGGTTTAGGCAAGGACAGAGCCAGTTAGCTCTTAAGTATTTTTGAGGCCTTTTTTAAACTGGAGAAGAGATAGCTCTTGGGTAAGGCTTGCAGGAAGAAGGTTCCAGATTTTACCCACTGAGTTAGCAAACAGGGAATTACCTGCTGTATTATTGGATTTTAGGGTAAGAACTGACAGCTTGTTGGATGAATGAAGTGGCATTATATGGGCTAATAATGCTCTTAAGGGTTGAGGTATTGTCCGGATGATTGAGTATTTTGTGTGCTACGGTAAGCTGATTAAGCTTTAGAAGGGAAGGAGTTTCCAGCCAATCAAGCTGAGTTAGGTTTTTGCATTGGTGCATCCTCTAGTCATATCTATGGTGAATCTAGCTATATGGTAGTAACAGAAAGATAGTTTGCTGAGGTTAGCTTTAGAGAGGTTTGAAAATACTGGTGAGGCATAAAGGAGAGTGGAGAGAAGATGGGTTCAGGCAATAGCACTCCTAGCAAAAGGGGTTAGGAAAGTTTTGGCCTTGTAGAGGGATCCTATTTTTTTGTTGATGGACTTAATAGTGTGGTCTATATGCACATCAAATTTGAGGTTAGTATCTATTATTATTCCTAGGAGCTTAGTTTGGTTATCAGGAGAGATGATTGTACCATTGTTAGACTTAATAGTGAAGAATGGATGACTGGCTCTAGAGATGGGAGAGAAAAGCAGCAGCTTGGTTTTGCTGGGATTCAAGAGAAGTTGTCGATCAGTTAGCCAGTTTTCAATACTGTTAAAGATATTCTGGGTTAGGGATAGCAGATTAGTTTGTGAGGTGGAAGAGCAAATCAACGTAGAATTGTCAGCATATTGGATACAGTGTGCATTTGGGATAGTGATATGAAGGTTATTTATGAAGATAAAGAAGAGGAGGAATAGAATAGAGCCCTGAGGGACTCCTAAGGTGACCAGGAGATGTGATGACAGTTTGTTCTGCCATAAGACAGCCTGCTGTCTACCCGTTAGTTAGGACTGAAACCATTGTAGTGAGTGATGGTCCAGGAAGACAGCTTTCAGGGTAATGAGCAGAAGTTGATGGTTGACCATATCAAAGGCCTAAGAGAGGTCCAGAAAGAGTGCAGATGATAGCTTGTTGTTGTGTCAATTAAGATTGATGACATTGGTGAAGGATAAGAGGGTTGATGTGGTACTATGGTGTGGTCTGAAACCATGCTGGGAGTCTGTGAGAAGTTTATTGTGGTTGCGGTAGTGCATTAGTTGTATGTGGACACACTTTTCCAATAGTTTTGTTAGACATGAGAGTATGGCTATGAACCTAAAGTTGGACAATTCTGTGGAACTACCTCCTTCATGTAGGGGTATTACATGTGATATTTTCCATATTGATGGAATGGTTGCCTCGGAAATGGATCTATTAATGAGGATAGAGACTGGGAGAGCGATGGCATCAGTGGTCTGCTTCTAGACAAGTGGGTTTAGGTTTTTTGAGAAGGGTTCATATGAGGGTAGTAGGGATAGGCTGGAAGCTAAGGAGAAATGGGTTGCAGGAAACTTTGAGCTGTCGGAATTGTTATTTGAGGTATGGCAGGGGGGACTGGGAAAAGCGGGTTAGGCTTGGTAGAAGTGAGTAGGGTGGCTAGTGTCTGGATAGTTTCCATAAAGAAGCTATTGAATGTGTTAGCGATAGCCACTGGTGTTTTCACAAGGGCAACTGATGGGGTGGGAGTGGTAGTATGGCCTGGGTGGAGGAGGTTATTTATTCCAGCCCAGAATTTTGGGGTTTATTTTGATGCTTTTTTTCGTAGGTGGGTATAGTAATATTTTTTGTCTGATATGATGGATTTTTTAGTGTCATTCCTTGTCTGATGGTATCTCATGAGGACTATAGGGTCTCTATTAGTATGCCAAGTGGATCAGGCCTTGTTCCTATTAGTTATTTTGGTTTTCATAAGTTTAGTTAGCCATGGGGCAGTTCGCATTTTGGCATGGACAGTGCAAATAGGGGCATGGGAGTTAAGGATACTGAGGAATTTAGCATTAAAAAAAACTACAGCTTCATCTAATGGGAGTCTTTTAAGTTTAGACCAGTTGACAGCCTTGAGATCATGTAGGAAGTTGTCTGGGTTAGAGTTTTTTTTTGTTTCGTGTCACTTTATTGGTGTGATGATGGGTGATCTCAGCTTTGAATTTGATGATGTAGGTGAGGCAATAATCACTGAGGTCATCAGGTAGTGTGCCTGAATGGTGCATCTGTGGGTCACCATTGATCAGGATCCAATCCAGGATACTACGTTTGTCATTATTTTTGCTATACCTAGTGGGGTAGGATATGGTTTGAGTAAACCCATGGAGGTTTATATGATTGCTGGGGGCTTCGGAGGAACAGGTGCTCCAGTCTATGTTAAAGTCACCTAAAACAATAGTTTCTTGGGGGTAGTTGCAGGCTAGCCAGTATAATATATGTTCTAGGGTGCTAACATTTTTCCAGGGGGGATATAGATGCTGACAATATATCTACATTTATTTTTATTTATTTGTAGTTTGGTGATGAGAATTTCAGCGTTGTTTACATGAGGCGGCTGTTGGGTGTCAGTAGTGACTGTGAGGTTGGACTTAAATAATACAGCTACCCCACCACCTTTCTTGGATATCCTGTCTAACCTAAGGATGTTATATCCTGGGGGAGTTACTTCAGTGCCTTTAGTTGCTGGTTTTAACCAAGTTTCGGTAAGACAGCGAATGTCTGAGGAGTAGACAGCTAACAGTGCATGGAGGTAGTGGATTTTATTATTTAGGCTTTTGATGTTAAGATGGCAGGCTAGGAAGGAGTTTGGATGCTTATTTAACAGATGACAGTGGGCAGGATATTTTACCTTAGAGCAAGTGTCAGAAGGTGTAGCATTGTTAGGGTTTAGGTGGGGGATCTCTG
The DNA here is from genome assembly GCF_019279795.1 of Protopterus annectens. Taxonomy (NCBI): domain Eukaryota; kingdom Metazoa; phylum Chordata; order Ceratodontiformes; family Protopteridae; genus Protopterus; species Protopterus annectens. Next base: position 1,144,546,939 of record NC_056732.1, on the reverse strand, counting down.
GTGTAGATGGGCCTGGTTTAGGATGGATGTCATCATCTTTAGTTAGGTTGGAGCTCAGTTGGGTTATCAGTTTCAGGATTTTATTAATAAGCCACAGATATTGCCTAGATTTTTGGCTGAAGTAACTAGGTTGGAGAGGGTTATGGTATTTCGGGGGTTGGCTATGGAAAAGGGTATGATGTTAAAAAGCAAGAGTGGTAGAGGTTTGGGATTTAGGGCATATGAGGTCTGAATAGAGTTTGTGTTCATACGCTGTGAGGTGGTAAGGTAAGTAGAGCATTATTAATAAGTAGAGGGCTGAGAAAGATTTGGATGTTATCATTGTTATATTTAAGACAGTGACTAAATGAAGTGTTAAATTTATTAGCAAGCAAATGGTTATGGACTATACTATTAGTGTAGCAGTTGAAGAGGAAACAGTAGAGTGAGGGATTAAAGTAAGTTAAGGGAGGGACGGGTTACTAAGCAGAAAGATGGAGTCAGTGGCATGGAGGTTGTGATTGGGTAGAGGGAAAGAGGGAGGGGTTAGGTGTAATAAATTTAGCTGCACTGGGGCAGGTGGGAATTGGTGGCAGGGAGAGGTGTGAAGTGAGCCTTCTCAAAGTGAGAGCGAGAGGAACGGGTCTAACACTGTTACTAAGGTTAGCTTGTTCCAGGTAGGTAACTTTATAATGGCGTATGCCTCTTAAATTTAAAAAACACTTTTTAGGTACTTTACTTTATGCCTAATGTCTCTTAATGTTAGAATCACACAGTATGTATCTTTTCTAACAGTGTAACATGGAGCGGGGCTAACACTGTTACTAAGGTTAGCTTGTTCCAGGTAGGTAACTTTATAATGGCGTATGCCTCTTAAATTTAAAAAGGACTTTTTAGGTACTTTACTTTATGCCTAATGTCTCTTAATGTTAGAATCACACAGTATGTATCTTTTCTAACAGTGCAATGTGGAGCGGGGCTAACACTGTTACTAAGGTTAGCTTGTTCCAGGTAGGTAACTTTATAATGGCGTATGCCTCTTAAATTTAAAAAGGACTTTTTAGGTACTTTACTTTATGGCTAATGTCTCTTAATGTTAGAATCACACAGTATGTATTTTTTCTAACAGTGTAACGTGGAGCGGGGCTAACACTGTTACTAAGGTTAGCTTGCTCCAGGTAGGTAACTTTATAATGGCGTATGCCTCTAAATTAAAAAAAAACACTTTTTAGGTACTTTTCTTTATGGCTGATGTCTATTAATGTTAGAATCACACAATATGTATCTTTTCTAACAGCGTAAGCCACTTAAAATTAACTGCACACAGTTCTAAACTTTGCAGGTGAAGTCATGCAGCACAGCTTACAATTATAGAGTATGCCAAGCCCTTTTAAGCAAATATGTGTACTTTTCCTCATCAAGGTAAGCTGATCTCTATTTGCAGCTATATTTCACAATGCTAGAAAAGGCTTTAAATGTAGGGCATGAAAACCAATTATTAAGCAAGTCCCTAGTTATAAAGAGAGTTGGGTTGTTTTATAGTGCATTTAGTCTGTTATAAAGCACACAGGAGAAAAAATGTCAATATTAACCTTAATTTGATTCAGGAGTATATGGGCAGGCAGTTTTAGCCTTCCGAGCTTGGTCGCTGGACAGATATAGGATTTTTGAATGAAGCAAGTCCTTTCAGTGGGAACTTGGGGCAGAGAACCTAGAGAAGGGATAATCTTGTTAGGCACATTCTAAAGCAGCCAGTACACTATAACTTCAAGCAGCCAGCACAGTCAAAGACATTAACATGCACTCCTGTTAAACATAGAGTTCTTAGTCAGCAAACATTCTAAGCAGCGTTAATTCTTATCAATCCCTGATAATCTACTTTCTTGAAAGCTGTACAAGTCAGCAATGTAATAATATCTATTACTGAATCTAGGAGCATATCTTAGTTCTAGCTTGGTTTCTAGCTACACATCTAGTAGTTCTTACACTCAGCTTCATAACGGCTTTTCAGATACCACAGCACAGTTACGAGCTTAGGAGGTTACAACAATCTTAGCAAGTGGTAATACAACACATTTCTAGTTGCAGAAACATATTTTGTTCACAGAAATATTAGGTCGACATTTTTAAGATAAAATAGCATACTGTATGTTCATACCATAACCTACTGGGTCCTGGTGCACTAGAGGTTTAAAAATGGTGGGTTCTGCAGGGATTTAAGTAACCTCTGTTCAGAGGGAGGGGGAGGAGTGAGCTAACACTGTTACTAAGGTTAGCTTGTTCCAGGTAGGTAACTTTATAATGGCGTATGCCTCTTAAATTTAAAAAGCACTTTTTAGGTACTTTTTTATGGCTAATGTCTCTTAATGTGAGAATCACACAGTATGTATCTTTTCTAACAGCGTAAGCCACTTAAAATTAACTGCACACAGTTCTAAACGCTGCAGTTGAAGTCATACAGCACAGCTTACAATTATAGAGTACGCTAAGCCCTTTTAAGCAAATAAGCGTACTTTTCCTTATCAAGGTAAGCCAATCTCTATTTGCAGCTATATTTCACAATGCTAGAAAGGGCTTTAAATGTAGGGCATGAAAACCAATTATTAAGCAACTCCCTAGTTATAAAGGGAGTTGGGGTTGTTTTATAGTGTGTTTGGACCCAGTAAGTTTGTTATAAAGCACACAGGAGAAAAAAACACCAATATTAACCTTAATTTGATTCAAGAGTATATGGGCAGGTAGTAGCCTTCCGAGCTTGTTTAACAAAAACACCAAAGGTGTTGCAGGCAGATGCAATACCACTGTCAAACTGCAGGACGTGTTTATATAAACTGTTGCAAAGAAATTTCTGTCTGCACCAGCGTCAGCAAACCTAGGCAGTTCCCTATTATGCTGTCACAGATGCAGGTTGTCGAATACGTCTTTGTCAAACAGTAAAGCATGAAAAGGCAAAATAGCGAAGTGACTGTTTAGCGAATTCTTTCCCTGGGAACGAATTTCTTTGGCCTCTTTCACTACTTTGTCTTTTCGGCACTGTAGTGTGATCTTGGAGCTGGTATATTTAAGTAAGGGGGAGACGTCGGATTAAGTAATGTTTTACTGTTGTTTTTTTTTTGTTTTGTTTTTTTGTTTTTTTTTTGTTTTGTTTTGGAAAAGCAGTTGTTTTCCATTGGAAAATAATCGCTGTTCTGAAGTTTCGACGTTGTAAGCTTTCACTTATATGGGTTCGATTATCTGTTGTTTGCTCATCTGAGCATGCAATATGATAATATAGACCCACCTAGGCTATAATTGTGCTGTAGGTAGATGCAATGCCAATGTTGAATTGAAGGACATGTCACACAATCTGAAAACAGTGCAAACACTGGCACAGCAGACATCCACTCATTCTGAGAATAGGCAGACTATACACAACCACACATAGAAAATTGCCAAACCATTCATTATAAGCAGCAGTCAAAGCACTAAAACTCATATACCAAGCATCGCCATCATCATATGTGAGACAGATACACTAATCCAACTGTTATTTAGGCTATGGAGTACAATTCAAAAACTGTTTGCTAAAAAATGGCTGAATGCTACATGATATTTCAACATTTTTGGATTTAGATCATAGTTTTAAGCACAGCTAGAGTGTAATAATTACAATTAACTTACTGATGCATGATGGATATTCCTGCATTCTAAGCAATATACATGTTAATGTGAAAAATACAGGCCTGTAACAAGATCAGAAACATTTCATTTCATAAAACAGAAAAAGTAATCCGCATACCTCTCTCCCTCCACTGCTCCTCAATCTTGTACATTTGTTTGATGCACAGAGCATAATTCCTGGTCTGGTCTTTATTGCCTAAAAAAATATGAATGATGTATTCCTCAAATAACAGTGATACATTTCTCTGAACAGTTTTGGACAATATATGTCTGAAGAACATTAGATACTCACTCTACACATTTTCACTGTTACAGACAGATTTTAACATCTCTGAATACAGATTTGAAGATATGAGATTTAAAGCTGCAACTACAATGTACACCCATACTTTAACCTTGATGACTACTTGCCTTAAAAATCCATACTGAATTAAGGTGTATGTTATGAATGCAGTGAAAAGGCTTGATTTTATGACATCACATGGCTGGTTTACTAATATGGATCCTGGCTTGGGATTTCAATGAATGGACATGTGCTGGTCATGTAGGTAGAGTTTGAAAAACTTTATTCATGTCAGCACTGTGCTTAGAAACATTAACCATGATGGAAAGCATTCATTCCTCAGACACTGGGGCAGTGCTATGTATCACAGAGCTTCTGTTAACAGAACCATACAAGTTGCTGCACATGAGTGCCACAGTAATGTATGTGTGAGGACCATGAAATTCCTTAGCAAAGTGCAAATCTCTATGCAAATACATACTACATCTTCCCTTTTCTACATTTCAACTGCAAGTCTGCCCATCTCTCTCCCTCAAAAGATAATGATGCTATTGCTCTTGAACTAAATGTAATAATTAACAATAAAACAGAACTTGATAGCACTTTTAAAAACAAATGAGTACTGCTAGTGTGTATTTGAATTCCTGCAGAGAATGGATGAATATGGAAACTTTAAACACTTATTGGACATTTTAATGTAAAGAAATAACAGTCATCAACATATAACTGCAATGTATGTGTAAATAGTCGGGCAGGCAATCTTTTTGGTTTAAATAAACGACTGTATTAAGAATGTTTACTTTATTAGGATGAATGAATTAAAGGAGTTGTACTTGTTTTTTGTTCAGACATATAATGCTGCAGTATCCATTAGGCAAAAGTGTTACTATAATTGAAAACTATGAAATGCATAGTCATCAGTGGCCTAGGCACTATAGAGGTCAGTGATGCACGTGGACAGTGGATGTGCGAAATTATGTCATTATATGTTGTAAAACATATGTATATCTACAAAGTTCATAATTATGTATATTAGAAACATTGGTAAAGAAACTAATGGCATGAGAATTGAACCCACACTTACCAGGACAGCAGTTATGACATCTATTTAATTATCTCCATGGGCTAATTGTCACAACAGCTAGCCAGTGGTTATAAAAGCCATCTATTTGATATATATGGGACACAGATATATCTATAATTTCTGTAGGAATGCTGAGGCATACGTAGGATAGTCACATTTACTGTAGGCATGCACAGGTTGTCTCCACATCTTAGTGACCCTCTGATGAAGCTGCTCTGCATCAGTCTGATGCAGGTTATCATAGTTGTGACAAACTTGTACTCCAGTGTGGTAGATCCCTGTACGTCTTCAGTGTTATCTTGCAATCCAGTTTTAGATATGTATCATAACAAAGTTCCTTGGCCTGGCTCTCATCTGATGTTCCACTCCAGTGTACAAAGTCAGTATATGAGTGGTGTCCTCCATGGTTTAATTGGGCACACAAACATATCTCACCCTCCTTGAAGTAGCCACCTCAATCCTCCAATGAAAAATGTTTGATCGATGCAAATACAGAAAAATGCTCACTGACATCCAACTCAGTTTGCAGGTATCAATGGTCTGATCTGTAACTTTATTTATTTTATTTATTTGACATTTGTCAAATAAATGTATCAAAATCATTATTTGAAAGTGGCACCAATGTCATGTAATCAGATCACTGGAAGACAACTGGTGCATGCCCCACATAGTACCATTTATCAATACCTATTTTTTTCTCAGTGCACCTTGTTGTTAGGCGCACAAATGGGATTCCAAACCCTAGACTTTTAATGAAACTCATTAATTATGTATGGCGTAAATGGTACTTAAAAATGGGTGCACATTAGGTGCACTTAGTTTCTGAGACTCAGAGTGAGAGGCACATTGGCAAGTGGTAGTAGTTTTGTTTTGATGATTATTGTATCTGTTAAAGTTAGTCATTCGCAAAGTTATCCATTTAAATTTATTTTTATTGCAAATGGGAGATTTAACAGAACTTGTAAGTTACTGGACTATTGTTTGATTGACCTTTTATGCATACAGCTTTTACTGTTCTAATTAATTGATTTCATTCCCATATGCAGTTGTATAGACAGAATTACATTGCAAATGTGAACAGTATATAAAAACAGACTTATGGATCATCCATACTTCTTACTGGTAATTCCTTGCACTCTGTGGTATAACTATGGAAACCTATGGATTCTGACACTATCTGTATGTACTATGTTCTTTTGATGTTACGGATATTTCTTAATTCATTCTTCTTAAAAAAGTGTTAATAATATGTTCTGTTGATGTTTTGGGTATTTCCTCATTGGTGTTTTTTAAACACAGTGTTAATAGTATGTTCTTTTGCTGTTATGGATATTTTCCATCAATGATTCTTAACAAAGGTCTTATCACTACTGGCTCAATATACAAAGGGTCTGTACTATCTGTAGCCTGCCTACAGGTCCTGAGGTTTGCTGACATTTTCCATATGTTATTCAGTTGTCTGTTGGTTTGTTTGTTTGTGTAGTATTTTCATATAAAATGCATGCAGACTCTTGGCATGATTCTTTTGCCTTTGGCCCTCCATTCACCATATATGTAGAGTGAGGGGTTCTAATCCTACACACAGACTTCAAAGATATTGTTATGTTATGTTTGTTTCACAAATGTTATGTATGAAGGCATTGTTGTTACCTTTTATATGTCATATTAGCATTTGTCACATACAGTGTTTTACAGACTTTTGCGCTGCACAGGAATACATACAGTTACACATACTGTTTACACTGACATATGCTGCCCACAAACATCATCTTTATAAATCGGCTAACAGAGGAATATGAACATGTGCAAATCACTGTCTTTTAGATGGCCAGCTGTCCTAGGGTGACAATTTCTCCTACAGGAAAATGAACTCATACTTGATGCTCTCCTACAACATGAATGTCATTTGTGCAATACAATGTGGAGAAATGACATCTGGACCAACCTCACAAACATGATAAATGTGGTTGGAGGTCACAACAGATCCTGTGATGCCTGCAGATAATGCTGGTCAGACATGATCCTTCATGCAGCCAACAGATTAAGATGATATGAGAGATCAAGGGATGCCATTGGTGTTGACCTGCCATAACATCACAATATTTTTAGCCTCATTATATACAATGAGAGGGGAGTGATGCATTCCCAGTGGTGGAAGAGAGGCTGGAGTTCCAGGCCGAACATGTATGTCTTTCTTTCCATGACTTGTTTAGTATAGAGAACATCACTGCATATGGCTGTAGCATACACAGTCATGTATTGTCATTTTTGATTTACAACAGCAGATGTGAACCATGCACAGAGATCCACAGTGTGATGGTGATGATGACTGTAAGATTAATGACATGTATTCATACAACTGCAGTACAGACAGAGCAGACAAATCAACACGTGTAATGCTGTCTGCATTGATATTCACAGGTCCATCTACTTGGGGGCAAACTCCAGGGAATGACAGGCAATCATCTCCATCTTGTAGTGCCTCAGCCTCATTTCATGGCACAGCTGTTTGCTGTCATACTGTTATTTCCTTAACATTGTACACTACAAGTACATCCAGTGTGGGCCCTAGCCAAGCAGATTCAAGATCAGACAGAGCAGGTATGTTACTGCAACAGGTTCATAGTTTTATCAATGTATATCACACATGTGATACATGACAATGTCAATATTTTTCAACACAGGGCCATCTTGCCTATAGGCACAATGCCCATCACGTGAGTATCTGCAGCCTCAACTACTGTATTGTATGTGTGATGCTGTCAGTATTGCTTTTTCTAAATGCATGACTGTGTTGTCTTTCTCTTTACTTTCCCACTGCAGGATCCACAGTACAACCCACAAACCCTCCAGAATGGGAGTCTGCCAGTGGTTTGTTATTAACTCTGCTTCATACATGTGAATGCTGTTATTCCTGATGGTGTTCTCCATTAATGCTGTATTCTTCTTACCATTCCTAGGCCACACACCATCAACCACATCAAATGCACAAACAAGTGAAATGTGTACGTCAAACCTTGTGTACGTTTTAAATTCATTCACATGGTTAATGGTGGCAATGATGTAATCACTCATGCTGATTTTGTTCCCCTTCACTAGTTGAAGTTCATCCATCTTCAGCAGCACTATTTTCCCATGAAGAGTTGTCAAATGCGTGGTTTGACTGCATTCCTCACATGTCATGAATGTTGGCTATGTAACATAATTGTATACTCCATGTTATTTAGATTCTATAAAACATGCATTCAGAAGACCTCATGTAAAATCATTATTATTTGTAACACTGCAGTGATATATATGTCATATGTCTTTGATGCTATCCAGCATGTGATGTAAGCACATTGCCCTCATTTGGGTCATCTGTCTCTTTATTTAGCACATCAACTATCTGCGTCACCCATCAGCCCATTCAGCAATCACATTGTGATATCTGATTTGTCCCGGCATGGTAGTATGGCCCCTGGCACACAGGATATTGACATGTTGTCAGAGTCCATAAAAGATTTTGACAGTGATGTTGATGCAGATGTAGCCTCAGATGTGGAGGGAAACTTATCTGGCCATTCGCAGAATAATGTAACATTGGATGTTGAACAGGATGAGGCACTTGAACAATAGACCCAAGTTGAGAATGCTGCTGTTGTAGGCAGTTCCCCACAGCATCCTGAAACAGGATTTTTCAGTAGACATACCTGTGCAATGGTGTGCATGGTCAGGTGTGAGAAGGTGTCCACCTCCAACTGCAGGCAAACGAACATTCCAAGCAACATCATCAATCAGACATCCATGCACTTGCAAGTGCCACAGATTGTGGGGCGTACCTGCTACATCTAATGCTTGAAAGATCAGAGCGCAGACACACTGAGGTAATGGTGGCATTGGCCTCCGCAGTACTACAGTAGTGCCGCAGTACAAGAAGGGTTCTGAGTGCCTGACTGTGCTTAGCTAATTGCAACATAGAATAGGCAGGCCACTTCTCTGCAGAGCCACCATTGTCCATCAAGCCTCAGTGTCTATGGTCCAACATGCACACAGTTCACCTGCTAGCCCATCTGCTGTGGTCCGGCTAGTCACAACAAGGCCTTCAACTCGAGGTCATGGCGTTTCACCTCAGCATGGCATTATTAACCCATCAGTCTCCTTTGTGGAGCAACCTGATCCAAGTGTTCCTGTAAATGGTAGGGGCAGAGCAGATTGTGGTGTGAGACATTAGCAAGGTCATCCTAGACTGTGCTAGAATGAGTCCAACAGTGTCATAAACATAGCTGGTTCCTTGTATTACATTACTAGTTACTGTGATATATTTTTTCTGCAGCTATTAAAAGTTCTGCATTATGTCCTGTGTTGTTTGTCATTTTTCACATCATTGTATTGTAGAGATAAGAGTGAGTTGCACTAATGTGTGGCCCTCACTATAAGTTCATAGGATCATAGGAGATTATTAGAATAACGGCTCAAGAGCCCTTACAAGCTGAGCCAGTTTTACACAGGCTTTAACCAATTTTCTATCCCTTGAGGAAAGATAACAAGGGTCAGCCAGTGGGGTTTTGACAGTTTATACAGACTAACTCTGTCCATCCAGGATATGGACACCACCCCAGGAGTAAATTTGAGTTTTCTCATCCATTGGTCCAGATTGCACTTGAAGATAGTCAGTGAAGGGCTCTGCTTCACATGAATAGGAAGCCTATTCCAGAAGAGGGGCAATCTCTGGGACACATATCTGTCTCTCCAGTATGGTCTATTCATGTAAGATATCATGTTTAGATATTTGGAGTGGGTTACCCCCGTGCAGTTAGGTTTGCGAATATGCAACATTTCCATCAGGGCTGGGTCAGAGACTGCCTTGTAGGTCAGGCACAGATTGCTCCTTGGTAATCAGTAAGATACTACATACAGTGATAGGGCTTTTAATTGGTCCACATATGACATGTTGTTTATACCGTGTATTTTTTGGGGGGAAGAAACCTCTGAGGATGCTTCAGCTGTTGCAGGTGCCTGACAAGGTCCATGCCAAAGGTGTATTGTACTTAATTATTGGTCTAATGAGTATAGTGGTACTATGAAATTCTTAGATCTAGATGTTATGCCCTTTCTTATAAGCTGAGCCACAATGAAAGATTTCTTTACCACTGTGGACACATGGTGTTCAAAGTTCAGAATACTGTCTATCTGTGTACTCAGATCTCTCACCACTGGGTCCACTCTTAGGGGAGTGCTATTGATGTTGTAATTTGCAGCAGTATTTGATTTCCCAAAGGGTATTTTTATGAACTTCTTCACATTTAGTTAGATTCCATGGCTCTGACACCAATCATTAGTCTGTAGCAGACTTTCCTGTAGGATATCAACATCTTCTGAGGAGTCAATGATTGCCCCAGCTTGCAGTCATCAGCAAACTTAGTTAACCAAACCCATCCACATTTGCCTTGACAGCTGAGAAGTACATCCCAAACAGGAGGCAGCACTGAGCTGTGTGGTACTCCACTAGTGAGTTGCCTCTTGCTGGATGTGGATTCCCCCTCTCTAACAAGATGTGTTCTATCCATAAGCCGTCTGGTGACATAGAGGTTTATATCCAATTTTGTGTGTTTATCTATAATACCTGAGTGGGGCATTGTGTCAAATGCCTTGACCAGGTCAAGGTAGGTGATATGTACAGTCTTACCCTCATCCATGGTCTTGATAACCTTCTCAAAGAAGTCCACCAGACTGATCAGGCAGGACTTGCCCTTGATGAAGCCGAACTGGGTTGGGTCTAGAGTGTGGAGATTTTCTATATTGTTGTTAATCAGGTTTATGATTATCCTTTTTATAGCCTTACATATGAGGCTACTCAGGCTTATGGATCAGTAGTTTCCTGGGTCAGTTGACGGTACCCATCCTTGTGCAAAGTGCTGCATGTTGCTGTCCTCCACTCTTCTGGGACAATGCCTGTCTGGAAACTGTGGTTAAATACTGATCTAAGTGAGTCTGTTAGGTTACATTTCAAGCTGTTTAATAGGCACCCTGAGATTCCATCAGGGATCATTGATGCCATGTTTTTAGCTTTAGACAGTGCCATGATGATTGGTTGTTTTATGATAGCAGGCAAAGAAATGGCAGGGGGTATTTCATGGGAAGTGACTGGAGGTGATTAGGGGTAAAATTTGAGCTGAATTTATTGGCCAGCAGGTTTGCAATCTCTTCTAACTGAGTATAGATAGTGCCATCTACAGCAAACTCAGCACATTGTTGAGCGTTTCCCTGAAGATTTTGGACATAACTAAAAAATGCTATGTGACTATTCTTTGCTTAGGAGGCTATTTTCATCTGGTATTTAGCATTTGAAGACTTGATTAGTTCTTTGATTTACCTGTTAAGACCGATGATGAGTGTTTTCCTCTGTTGTGCACCCTCCCACTTACTTCTAGACAGGAATTTCTTCCTTCTGCTGAATAGTCTACATATGCCAGGATGGCTTTTTTTTTCTGGCTAGACCTGGGTTTAGTTTGGTCAAGTACTGATGTTTCTATGCAGTTGTTTAAGTGGTTGTACAGGGCATTTGTGCATACTTCTGCATAGCCTCTGTGCTTTTGTGGTTAGGGAGATATTTAAAATGACCTATGCTATCACTTAATAGAAGGAAATTTGCCTTGGAAAAATTCTTTAGTGTTTTACATTTATTTCAAAGGGGATAGATTTATGATCTGATCTTACCAATGAGGACATTACATGGGGGGGGGGGGTGCAATGCTCCTCCATGTTTGTGAATACCATATCAGGGATGTTTGAGCCCCTAGTGGAAGTGCAGACCAGCTGTTCTAGAGCATCTGTATTGACACAGTCAAGGAATCTCTGAGCCTGTATGTTAGTAATCATTTATGTTTCTCAGTTTATGGAGAGGTAGATAAATTACCCATGCATAGTGTGTTGGGGTGAATGGTAACTGATTTTAGTAACTTCGGGTATGTGGTATGGTTTCCATGCTTCATGTTTGCAGACCTGTACCTTTGATGATATGGTGGGATATTTTGCCTATGGTCAGCTGGACATGGAGTAACTCAACTGAGTTAACCTGCTTGACCAATTTAGAGGTGTGATTGTTTTTTATGTAAATGGAAGCACCTTCTCCTTTTGTTATTTCCTTTTCAGTGAGTGGTCTGAATGTGTCATAGGCAATTTAGCCTTGCACTGCTTGGGGGCTTTACACAGTCTTGAACTACATCTCTGCAGCTGCACAGATGTCAACATTCTCCAGGGCAAGGAGAGTTTCCAGAGAGTGCAGTTTCTTGTTAACATGCCTAGCATTGAGAAGTAGCACCTTCAGCTTGGCATTAGAAAAATGTGTTATGTTGGTAGGTCTGTTGGTTTGGCACTGCCTAAAAAAGGCACTATGGGGTGGCTAATGCCTTGAGCAAGCATTCAAAAGCTTAGTGCAACAGGTGTAGACCATCTCTGGCAAAGCAGCATGGTTTGCTGATCATGTCATCCCAGGGTGACAAATACTGGATCCCCTTGGAATGATGCAAATAGCTATGCCAATTATTGAAGTCAATAATTTTCTGTTTGTATTGTGGTATAATTCTTGGTGAGGGTAGAATGCTGCTCAATGCAAGGCTCATACCAGCCTGTGACACATATTCAAAGAGGTCCATCATGTCTCTCTTCATATAGTCCAGGTATGTCTCAGGTCATTCACACCCATGTGGACTATGACTGAGTCATATTGGTACTTATGGTTGAGTTAGCATCTTTTAAATTTCTATAGACTGTTTTTAACTGGGTTCATAAATGGCAACAGCTGATTTTATCTTGGTAAAACAAGGAAATAACCACAATGATATCTGAACAGCTAAGATAACTTGGTAAGAGAATTTAAGAACCACAGGCCAAGAAGCTTGAACTGAGTTAAGTCTCTCTAGTGCAGAGGTTATCACATTTGCCTAACATGCAAAAGGTCCCTGATTCAAAACCTGTCAGAAACAGAGTAGTGTGTGCTTTGTGATGGTTAAATCAATGAATTAAACAAAGAAAAGTGTTAATCAGGAGCTGTTGATCAGTATGATTTACCATGACTGCACTTTAAGAACATTAATGAAGTTATATTCATAGTGCTTAGAGCTACACTTTGTGTGTTTCACAGAGAGTGCTACCAGTGCAGACAACTTCCCTGGAGTGTGCCTCAAGTATCATGATGCATTTAGATGACTTATCACACTACTCAATGTGGAATGGAACTGCACCATTCAATCTGCAGAATTCAGTAGTGCACATTTTTGTATTAAAAATTAGATGTTAGCAGTAAAGATGTCTGACAAACCTGACCAAGATGACAAAGGACAAAAGGTTAACCACTGAAAGTAAGAAAGTTAATACTGCTTTTAGTGCAGTGGAGACACTCTCTATTATGGGTCTGAGTATATTTCTCTTTTAATGTTTTATCACACCATTCATTAACGCATTGTCCAAAAAAGGTATTCTCTAAATATGTGTAGGCTGAATCCAGACACATTGACTGAATATCGATTTTCTGTTTGAGACTATTTACATGTACACTGCATTTTTTTAGATTTATAGCTAATAAAACCCAAGAACTTTATGAGTTAGAGAGGGGAAATTTGCACAAAATGAAATATTCTGAGGATATTCTACATTTGCTTGGCAGGAATAAAACATATTCACATAATTAAAAAAAGCACGACATATATGCATACATACAGACAGACATGCATGCATACAGTACATACACATATTTCAGGCATGGGTAATAATGCCCTTCTAGCCTGCCAATAGACCAAAAGAATTATTCCCATAATAAGTGTCCAGGTTGTTCTTAATAATATCTAATGTATTGCTGCTGTCTCAGAGAACCAATTAGTACACATCTCATTCCAATTATATAAATATGAAATTCATTCAGTTTGTGTAATTAGTGAATGTGTGTTTGGGTTGCTATAAAAGTGCAAAATATTGTACAGCTGATGCAATATCAGCAGTCTACTAGTATTTCGTTAACATTCACACAAAAAGATCACCGTAGCTGGATATATCAGTAGCTCTTTGAATATCTATAATGTTATTTATCTATTTAAATGTGTTTATCAGGGTAGAACACTGATCAAACAGTGACCATTTACAGGCTCAGCCTGTTTTACATCATAATGTAAAAAAAATGTACAGTATACAAATAACAGTGGTTTACATTTATAAATAAGCACAGAAAATCTGACGAACAATGTATAAATTAGAAGCTTTAGTAAATGAATATCTGTACAGTTACATAAGTGGAATAGAAAAGGGAGGCGATAAAATAGGAAGAGTATATAGAGTGTTGGGCAGCAGTAGCTAGGTTAAAAGAGCTAACAGAGATCAGTAAAAGAAGAGGGACTAGATTATACAAAGTGGGTTTAGAGCAGTAATGCTTTGGTAAGCTGAATCACAGTTTAGAACAAGTAAATTAATCAGATGGATCAGATATGTGGGTGATAAAGGTACTATGCCAGTGGGAGATATCAGATTAGGTGACATATCCTTTACTGGAACAGTTGTCATTAAACTGTTTTATTAAATATTGTTTGAACACTAGGATTATTTAAATGAGGAAGAAGTGACTGCCATAGATTTGTGGCCTTATAGAAGGGGGGTATATGGAAGGACCAGCTCTGGCTTGGCTACATAGGTTATAGGGTTGGGTGGCAGTAAATCATTTGTCAAAAAAGAGGGGTTGGGGGTGTCTTGTTTGTAGTGGACTAAGAAGATTTGACCTGGCCTGGCCTGGGCTGAAAGCCCCATAGCCTTTCAAAGAGTAAGGCCATGGTGTTCATTCCATGGTGAATTAGCTATTGATCAACATATTACAATGGAAGGGGTCAGAAGGGTGGCAAGGTTTTTGAGAGAGGCAGTTTAACATGAAGAGCAGGTGAACATATACTCTGCTGGCACCATTATAAAATTTGGCTTCAGCAGCATATAAATGGAGAAGAGTAGCAACTTAATCACTCCTCCTTAGAAAATAAAGCATCAGTTAATTGGTAATATGTGTGCCCTACTCACGTGGATACTTCACGTGTACTCCTGCAGTAGAATATGTACTAATCAGCAATGAGTTAATTTAATCATTTAGGCAATCTATTGTACATAATGCTGTAAGTTCCTTGGTCATTGTCCTAATTTTTTTAACAAGCTCTTATTTCTGTGAATAGGCAATATAAAAAAATCAATCACACAGATTTCTTTGAAATGTTTTTGAGCTTATGTAGGCAATACTGCAAAGCAAAACATCACAATTAATTGTAGGCTAGCATCCAATATAAAGAAGCCCAATAATCAGGGAGTGGAATAAAAATGGATGTCAATTAGCAAATGTGATTTTGTTTATGTAGTTAAATAAATGCATTTTGGCTGTGAAGCTGAAATTTATTTGAGAATATTCCAGATTTTTGTAGCAATGCAGTATTTATGGAGTGACTTATAATCTAACCCTGGCAAGTGATTTCACAGCTCAGCATCTGTTTACAGACATATTTGAATGCATCACTTAATATGAAGAAGAAATGCAGTGAGGCTGTGCTGTATATTATCTAAGAGAAAATATGGATCTCTCATGAAATCAGTAGTTCACTCCTTTTTTCTGTTGAAATGATGAAAATGAGCCTGAAACTGATGTTTCAAAAATATTCAAACAGCTACTTTGAACATTTAATAGAGGTGTCTTAACATGTACAAAACAGTTTAAAACAATATGGTAATATATAAAGGGTTCTTTACTATTTAATCAATGAACTTTTCATCAGAGTAGCTGTTTCACTATTCCCTGTATAACAAGAGGGAACCACCTACCATACGGGTAGACAGTATGGGTCTTAGTCATTGGGCCACGTTCACTGAGTAAAATAATAAACATTTCCTTTGATTTCAATGATGTATATAATTTACTTTCACAATAAAGTTAAATTTAATACAGTATTATTATTATTCATACTCTGAAAAGATGCTGCAATTGTGTTGCCTCCCTGACTCGAGAATATTACAACTTAGAAATAAAGAAAAAAATGCCGATATTACATTAATTCAAGCACTGATCAAGTTAAAACATTTATATTTTTAAGCTGTTGGAAGTTAAAAAGTTAAAATAACACATTACTAGATGCAGACAGGTCACTTGCTTGGCTGCATAAAGGCAAAGTAGTGCAAATAAAGTTGCGCACACTGACTTAAATCTGGTCATATACCCAGTACTAGTGATGTTGCGAGACAAGGTCAGTCTAATTAAGAGAACTCACTAGTGAAAACCCAGCAAGTTGCATAATGATCAGGACAGTACAACTGTGATCATGTGATCTCATGAGCCCAGTACCATGCATGTAGCATACTCTTGATGATGCATGTTCACATGAGCAATAACTCCCTGCAATGAGTACAGTTAGGAGACCAGATAAGGGCTAAATGACAAAGCCCCTACCAATTTTACTTCTAGCAAATGGGAAGGAAATAGATGTAAAGGACAGGTGATTAAAGAGAAGGAGCGAACAGAGGAACACATACAATGGAAAGGAAAAGAGAAGAATGGAATGTAGGCTTCAGAAGCAAGTATTTTTTTTTTTCTGGCCTTGATGCCATTTTTTTATATCTCCAGGAAGGTAGCAATGGGAAAGTGTGAGCAAGAAAAATCAGGCAAAGACAAGCAAACACAAATATGAAAGATCTGTAGGGACAATGCTAATGCAGAAAAGTGAGATACAGACAGACAAACAGAGGAAGGGAAATTGGAAATTGGAGATAGGGAGGACTGGACTACAAGCTGGAGAGTGAAGTGACACACAAAGACAGGGAGCACCATAATGGGAGATAGGGTGGGTTGCTATCTGACTGCAGTGATGCACAGTGCTGCACCCAGCCTGAGGGCAGTCAACTTCTTGACTGCACTCATGGCTGGGCCCAACAAAGGCAGCCCACTGGTCAGTACCAGGAAGTTATGTGACTCTGCCATTAGCACAAGGAAATGTTCCAGGTTACTAGTGTGGGTGTCGAGCAGCTAGTCTACCAAGGCCATCAGCATGTCTTCCACCTGCTGCCCTGTGACACAGTAAAACCCTCTGGTAATGTCACCCATGGGAAGCCTATACCCTGAACCAGAGATAGACCATTAGATGAAATGAGGGAACCCAGCAGGTCACTGCCTGTTTGATGGCCTACTTCACCCAGCAGATGATGGCAAGGTAGGTGCATAAGACAGTGGCTACTGCCACATCACATCCACTGATATGGTTTACACTGCACAGAATATGAATGTAAATGGAAAGAAACAAAAAAGAAGAAAGAAAGGGACAACAACACAGAGAAACACAAAAACATTTATCAGCAATGTGTTCTACAGTGGGTGGCAGTACAATCGCTAAAGAGGAAAATGCTATTAAATATGCAATGCCAAACAAATAATGATATACAGAGTGAACAAAAAGTTATCACAGCAGTATGTGTGCCACAGCATCATCATCATCATCATCATCATCATCATAATCAACCCCTTTTATCCATTTGGTCTATGTTTTGATTCAGTGCTATTCTCCAAACTTCTTTGGCCACCATGTCTGACTGTTGCAGACATTTTCCCATGCAATCCTTCCATCACTTGCCTGGATGCCCTTATTTCTAGTTGCCTTCTTCCTGTCTCTGCCAAATCTATTTTACCAAATCTTCTTTTTCTTTTTTCCTGCATATGTGACCAAACCACAATACTCTGCTGTCCTTGATCTCTGCAATTATGGCATGTTTGACTTTTGTTCTGATGCTGTGTACCACAGTGTACATCCTATCAACTATCTCAGGCACTTCATCTCATCACCTCAAGCTTCCTCAACTGCTCTGCTTTCCATGCCTAGATTGCTATGCCATATAGAAGCACTGGCTACACCACCATTTTGTATACATTACTTTTCTGCTCCTTTGTCATTCGCCATAGTCCTTCTGATCCACTGAATAACCTCCTCATTCAGACTTCCCTTCTCCTCAGCGACCCTCCCAGCTATGTTAACCTATTGACATGGTACGTATTTTTATTTATTTATTTTATTTATTTTGGCATTTGTTGACTGTGTAAGTGTGACTAGGCAACAGCCCTTTTTCAGTGGAGGCCCAAGGAGAAAAGCTCCAGTTGTATATGTAAAAAAAGATACAAGCATGAAACACTATGAAATAACAAATAGAGAATAAAAGTAATTAAATACAAATTTCATACAATAATTTAACAAGAAATACACTCAGTGTAAACTTAAACATTTATACAAGGCAAAATGTTTGTAGTACAGCCTATTAGTGAGAGTTTGAGCAGGATTTATATAGAGGGAGGTAACAGATAGAGTGGATGTGTTTGGATAGAAGCTGGAAGAAATTTTATGTATCATAAGGGATAGGGAGAGGTTAGATGTATTGGAGAGAAGGGTAGTTTAAGTGGGGTCAGGGCATAAGCAGGACCATGAGTTTAGCAGGCTGTCTTTTAGAGATGTTTTTAATCAGTTAGTGTTAGAGATAGTTCTTAAACCTAGAAGCAGTTTATTCCATGCATTTGTAACAGAGTGATTGTAGAGGAGTATGCCTATGTTCTTATTTGGCTTATAAATTACCAAGAGGTGTTGGTCAGATGTCAGAATGTATGATTGAGAATGTAGAGAGAGATGAGGATTGAGAGAGCAGGACGGGAGGAGGGTTTGTTAGGATGGATTGAGTCAGGTGCAGCTGAGGTAGCAGGAGTTGGCAGAATTCTAGCCACTGTAGGCTTTTCAAAGATAGGCAATAGTGACGATGATATGGTTGATTTTCAGCAAATCCAGTGATTTTATTATATGTGATTTTCAGTTTAGACATAAGGTTGGATTGTAAGTTAGTGAGGATTGGGTAGGCATATGATAGAGTGAGAAGTAGGAAAGCTTGTGTAAGAGGAAGAGTTTCAATTCATTTGTGAGCAATTTTATGTGCCTGTAGAGCAAGCCCAGTTTTTGATGAATCTTTTTGATGCACTGTTGAATTTGGAGATTGAATTTTAATTGACCATCAACTGGGATTCCTAGTAGTCTTGTGTGAGGTTCTACTGAGATAGTTGTGTTATTGAGGAAGTGACAGTGAAGATAGCTTTGTGCTGTTGGCGAAATTTTGGGAGGAAGAGGAGGAGTTTGCTTTTCTTTGGGATGAGTAGGAGTTGGTTAGTTGTTAGCCATTTTTCAACTAAGTGGTGAGATTCTTGGGTAAGGGTGAAAATGTGGGAGAGATTGTCAGAGCAGGAGATAATTGTAGAGTCATCAGCATATTGTATTAAACAGGACTGAAAACAGGATGTGCAGAGGTTGTTATTAAAAATGTTAAATAGTAAGGGTTGATGAATGTAGCCTTGAGGAACCCCTGTTTGCACTGGGAGGAAGGCAGAAGAGGCAGACAGCCATCTAAAGGGGTGAAGTCTGTTGGAGAGGTAGCTAGAGAACAAGCAAAGTACAGAGTTGGAGAGATTAAAGCTAGTTAGTTTAGACAGAAGTAATTTGTGGGAAACAGTGTCAAAGGCCTTAGGTCAAGGAAAAGGCAGGAGACTAACTTATTGTTGTCACAAGGTTTCACAATAGACTGTGTGAAAGATATCAGTGCAGTAGATTTGCTGTGGTTAGGGAAAAAGCCATGTTGGGTGGGGATTAGATTTTCTTGTAGAATATGACCAAGGAGCTGCTTATGAATGCACTTTTCAAGTATTTTTGATAAGGGAGACAGAATGGCTATAGGCTTAAAATTATAGGGGTTAGTAGGATTTCCACCTTTGTGTAAGGGTATGACATAGAACTTCTTATAGATTTCTGGGACTGTATTTTCTCAGAGTGATCTATAGATTAATATGGAGATGGGATATGCAATAGCATTTACAGCAAGTTTAAGGAATAGAGAAGATAAGTTATCAGTGGATGGAGGGCATGTTTGAAGTTTGCTGAGAAGTGATCTAATATAAGCTATAGGGGCAGGTTTAAGAGAGAAGGAGGTTGTGTAGGTAGATGGAGAGAGACATTCAGTGAGGTAGGTACTATTATCTTTTTTAGTAAAATTGTGGATTGAGTCTATGAAGAAGGAGTTAAGAAAGGTGACAGTACCTATGGCGGAGCTGTTGAGATGAGGGTTTGGTGTGGAAGGGCTGCCTAGATGTAGTAGCTTGTTGACTGTATGCCAGAATTCTTTTGAGTGGGAGTTATTTAGTGGCTTTTGGTAGAATTTTTTTATCAAGGTTGACTTGTTTTTTGGTTAGATTATGGAGTTCCCCTTAGCTTTGAAGATGAGAACGGGATTTGTTTTTGTTTTTTTTTTTTCCAGTTTTTCCAGGCAATATCTTTTTTGTACATAATGGTGCAAGTGGATTGTGTTAACCAGGGAGTGAAATTGGATGTTATCCTAATTTTCCTGATGGGGCCAGGGAGTTTAAAGTGTTTAGGAAGATGCTGTTAAATTTTAGGACAGCTTCTTCAAGGGAAAGGTCATGCAGGAAGGACTATGTTTATTGAAGAGAGTAAATGGTTAAAAGAATCTGGGTTGAAATTAGAGAGTTTGCTACAGTCTTTGTAATGGTGGGATTTGAACAATTGGAAGGAGTGTCTTTGAATACAGTTTGGAAGGTGGTCACTTAGGGTATCAGGCAGTGTGGTGAGGTTGTGGTATAAGTTAGGTTTGGCGGTGAGGATCCAGTCAAGCATAGTGCCAGTATTAAAGTATTATTCAGATGTGTGGGGTTAGTGATTAGCCGGGAGAAGCCATAGATGTTAATGCTGGTGTTTGGAGAGTCAGTGGTTGGTGCATTCCAGTCTATGTTAACGTCACCTATGATAATAATTTCATAGGAGATAGCTTGTGAGATCCAGGAGGGAAAGAGTTCAAGAGTAGGGATGCTGTTTCCTGGAGGAAAGTAGATGGTAGCAATAGCTAACTTTTTGTGATTGTTCAGTTTACAATTTACAGTGAGGACTTCAGCTGAGTGGAAGCTAAGAGAGATTGGCAGAGGGTAAAGGGTGAGTTGTTCTGAGTACATAAGAGCTACATCTCACCCATTTTTCGTAAGTCTATCCAGGCAGGGACTGGTAGGGAGAGAGGAACTGGGGACTGGTCCTGGGTTGGGATGTTTATACTTGAGATAGTAATTTTAGTGTAAGTAGTTTAAGTGGAGTAGAGTTATGATTAAGAAAGTGATAGTTTGGGTTACTTTTGGAAGGGCATGAGAGCAGCTGAAGTACCTTTATTTTGTATAGGGTAGTGTCATAGTGATTGAATAGTGACGGAAAATTTGAGAATGTGCAAGTGGTACTGTGATTAGTTTGAGGGTAGGTAAGTGTAGGTGCTGGGTATATGTTTGTAAGGGTGCAATGTAAGAGGTATAGATAGAGAGAAGAAGAAGCGGACTAGTGGTGAAGAGAAGTAGCAGCATGTTGTATGATAAGGTATAGGCAGAAGGATAGATAGCTTAGAAGAGTAGGAAACTAGCATATAATAAAAGGGGATGTGCAGTCAAAAGATATTGGAAGGTTTTGATGTAAATAAATGCAAGGTGGGAGGGTTAATTATAGTCTGTGAAACATAGAGATTTGGGAGTATGGGTTTGGTCTATCCTTTGGAGGTGTTGTAAGTATAGAGGAAGTGACTGTTGATAGGAGGGTTTGGGAGGAAGTTGGGAGTTGATGGATGGTGTGGTGAGTATAAATGGAGTCTCAGTTTTGGGTATGTGGGGGTGGGTGGAAATTGGGGGGTAACGTAGGAGAGCAGAGTGAGCCAGATCATAGGCAAACAGAGTTTGTTGGACCACAAGGCAGACCAAGGAACCAAGTGAACCATGAGGCAGATGAGGGAACCAAGTAGTCAGCAAAAACTATCAGTTTCAAACCACCATGCCACAGGTCAGTGCAAGTCAAAAGCCCTTTCAGGAATAATAAATGTTTGACACTGCTTATGCACGTATCCTGCTCTGAGGTAGACCAGCATGCACTTGTACTGCTAAGAATTAGGCCAGCATAATAGAAAACAGATCATGCAAGGGTGTGGGGGAGGGATACCTAAATATGCAGCCTTCCTGTTAGTGTGCATGCCACTGACATTAAATGGAGTGAAGAGTTTCTAACGATATAAATCAGATATTTTTACAGAGAAGTGTTAGGACGTACACTGCAGTCCTATTTGTTGTCTGCTGTGGCCTGCAATTTTGAACATTAGTAAGGCACCTATATCAAGGGACCAATACTGGTGTGGGCAAAGCAGTTGTGGTGTAGCGAGTGATAGAACTGTAATGAAAAAGAGAAGAATAGTACCAGTTTTTAGGAGGGAAATGGGTGGGTGGTTTGTAAAAAAAAGCAGCAGTGTTAGAGGGAAGCAGTTAATCAGCAAATGTAGATGAAAAGAAGAGTACTCATAAACAAATTTACATACAAAGTAAAACAAAACTATTTCTAAAAATATTGATAATGTATGAATGTAATTAGATATCTAGTGCAACAATAAAAACTTAATTTCAACATCAACTTGAATCTGGGCACTGCGTAAATTGAATATCAGTAAAGCTATATTTCAGCAGTATATCTTAAAGACATTCACTTTACATGCAAAATGCCACTTATTGGATTCTAAAGATACAAACAACTGGTAAGAGCTATACTTTTAGCTATATGTTGACTGAGAAACAGTAGACCTATTTTCAGCAATAAGGTCGAGGTTTGCACTTCGTAAGCAGAGCATCAATTATTCTGTTCTATCTCTACAATAAACTGGTAGCAGCATAAATTGTACATGTACTTGTACTGCTAAGAATTAGGTTAGCATGGGAGAAAGAAGAGCATTTAAGGGAGGGGGAGAGTAGGTATCTAGATATATGGCATTCTTGTTAGTGTGTACAACACTGATATTAAATGGAGTGATGGGTTTCTAATGATATAGATCAGATATTTGTTGAAATTCACAAACACCAACCAGAAACTGTAAAATCCACAATAAAATGTGGCAGGACCCAAAAACGGCAACTGATCCAACTTTTAGCACTTTCATCTGTAATAAACAAACTTTATTAGATCTGATGAAGTTTATTTATTACAGACAAATGTGCTAATTGTGGTTGCTTTAGTGAATAAAGTTGGATTAGTTGCCTTTTCTGGGTCCTGACGCTTTTTTATTGTGGATTATAAATCAGATATTTGTACAGAGAAGTATTAGGGCATACACTGCAGTCTCTCTTCTTGTTGTCTGCTGTGGTCCACAATCCTGAACATTAGCAAGGCACCTATTCCAGGGGGCCAACACTGGTGTAGGGGAAAGCAGTCTGATGTAGAGAGTGATAGAAACTGCAGTCTCTTCTTGTTGTCTGCTGTGGTCCACAATCCTGAGCATTAGCAAGGCACCTATTCCAGGGGACCATCACTGGTGTGGGGGAAAAGAGTCGTGATGTAGGGAGTGACAGAAGTGGTGGAAACACTAATACAGAATGCTGTGACTTGCTCCAGATCCTATAAGGTGTAATTTCATTTCTATATCAATTTTTAGCTTCTTCTGATTATCACCATTTGCTGCCAAGATAAATATTTTATCTGTACTCAGGTTTGTTGCATGCGCCTTCAGTTCTGCATTCTTGTCTCTTTATATTTGTTGAATTTCAGCTCAGAGTCTGCTTGTAATGTGGCACTGTCTGCACAAAGCAGCTTTATTGCTCTGTTCTCTCTGACCCATTTGCTAATGTAGTCCATCAAAAGTATGAATAGAATTGAGCACAAAGATGAAACCTGATGCACACCCACACTCACCAGAGACTCTGTGAATCTAAACACTGCTCATACTTATGTACCTATAGCCTGCACTAATTCTACCATTGGTTTTCTCCATGTCTAGAAATGTTCATTTGGCCTGTTGTCTTATCTCTAGTTTATTCTCCATTATCTGTTTCACCAAAAACATTAGGTTGTTTCTGATGTGTCCTTATCTGAAGTCAGCATGCTCTTCTCCCATCTTACTTTCTGCTCTGTGCAAATGTTTATCAATTACCCTTTTCAGAAATCCCTGTGGCCCACACTGATTGGTCCTGCCATAGGCTGCTGGCTCGCCCGCTGCTCATGCGTTCAACCCTACCCACAACAGTCCAAGAAACCACCCCTAAGGGCATCCATTTGGGACTCTGCTATAATGCTCTGAGGAGCTTCCAAAAGATATCCCTCCTTAGGATATAATTTAAAGTCTGCTCATACATTCAACCCTAAGCACAACAGTCCAAGAAACCACCCCTAAGGACATCCATTCAGGATTCTGCTCTAACCCTCTGAGGAGCTTCCAAAAGATAGCCCTTCTCAGGGTATAATTTAAAGTCTGCTCATGCATTCAACCCTACCCACAAGAGTCCAAGAAACCACCCCTAAGGACATCCATTCAGAACTCTGCTAGAACACTCTGAGGAGCTTCCAAAAGATAGCTCCCCTCAAGATATAATTTAAAGTCTGCTCGTGCATTCAGCCCTACCCACAACAGTCCAAGAAGCCACCCCAAGGGCATCCATTTGGGACTCTGCTATAACCCTCTGAGGAGTTTCCAAAAGATAGCCCCCCCTCAGGATATAATTTAAAGTGTATGTACTGCTACTTTCAACATAACTGCTACAAGTGTTCACTACCATAGCGTCTGTGCTTTTCCCCGCACTTGCCAAGCAGCCTACACCGGCTTCTTTATTTTTGTCCCTTAACTCCCTTACCTCTAAGATATCCTTTATATATTTTACCACTAAGTGATACTGCTCAACAACTTACAAACTTACAAGGTAAGATCACTTAGATAATTTTTCTGTTCTGTAAAAACCAAAACTGCCCCATGGCTAACCAAAGATACCAAATAACTTATGCTACAAAGTGCTAAATACTGGAAAACATACCATCAAAACAAACAGCCTGATACTTTTCTTAAATATAAACAACTCCACAACCTTGCTAAAAAACAAATCATCATTGACAAAAAGTCCTACTATATTAAACTCCAGTCTAACCAATCAAAAAGCCCAAAACAGTTCTGGAATTCCATTAATTTGCTTCTCAACCCAGGTACCAAAAACAACCTCTGCCCTGACACCAGCAAATCTGACCCTGAAATAGCCTCTCTATTCAACTCCTTCTTCACCAACTCCATAGCAGAACTAACCAAAACCTTCCCCAACAATAACCATTCCCCTCATCCTATCCAATCTTCCTCACCACCTACACCACCCTCTGCCCCCAATCCTCCTCCAATATTCGAGCTTAAACCCATCTCTACCTCCCACATAAAAAAAATTACTATCTAAATTAAAACCATGCTCCAGTGCCGCTGACAATATCCCATCCTCCTTCCAAAAATTAGCCACAGATGGTAGCGCTCCCCCATTAGTATCCTGATAAATAGATCGATGCTGGAATCTTATGTGCCCAAATTATGGTGCACTGTCTTCATTCTACCTCTCCATAAAGGAGGCAAAAACAATAACATCTCCAACTTCCACCCCATAGCTATCCTCTCCCCAATCTCAAAACTTCTGGAAAAATGCATCCACATTCAGTTTATGCCATTCCTAGCCAATCACTAACTAATCACTCCTATGCAACACAGCTTCCGACCTGGCCATAGTACTATCACTGTACTTCTCTCCTTCTTAGACACAATAGATGTTGCCCGTGACTCTGGAAACATAGTATCAACAGTTCTACAAGATATGTCCAAGGCATTTGATACCATCTCCCACACCCATCTCTTAAACCATCTTTCTAACCTTAATCTCTCCCAGAATACCTTATCCTGGTTCTCAAGCTACCTCTCTGATAGGTCTCAAGCTGTAAAATTGGGGAAAGGCACCTCAGCCTTCCTTCCTACCCTCACTGGGGTACCCAGGGATCCATACTCAGTCCAATGCTGTTTTTAACATCTTTATTAATGATTTCCACAAAGCCATACCTAATACCAAAATTGTACAATATGCAGATGATTCAACTTCAGTCTGCTGTGCCTCTAATCTCCCAGAGTGTCAAACAATGACCCAAACTACTTTCTCCACCACTGAAAATTGGATGCTTCAGAACCACCTCTCGCTAAATGCCAATAAATCCAAAATACTATTATTCTTTCCCTCAAAAGCTTCCCCTCTTGATAAAAACTCATTCTAAATTATTAGCCAAAACAACTCTACTATAGAGGTTGTTTCCTTCGCCAAACTACTTGGGGTTACTATTGATGAACACCTAAAATTCGACACTTACATCCAGCAAAACATTAAGAAAACCCATATAAAACTTGGTATGCTATACAGGAACATTTAATTTCTCTCTCCTTCCACCAGAAAAACTCTTGCACTACCTATCTACTCCCCTCACTAATGTATGGTGCTCCTCTATTAACAAACTTATCTGCCACTCTCACCTCAAAATTGGAAGTCTGTTATAATAAGATTTCTAAATTTGCTACCAAAGCCAAATTCTCCTCCCATCATTTTATTGCCCTTCATTTATTAAATTGGCTTGAACTTTCCAACCATCTAGACTATCTTCAAATAACTACAGCCCACAAACTAATTTGTCAACCTACTAAGTGCCCTGCACTAACCAACATCCTTCTACCTTACACCCCTCAGAGAACTCCCAGATGTACTCACCAAAACCTAATCACAGTCTAAAAACCCAATCGTCCCACTGGTCAACTTCCGCTATCTTTCTCCTTAGTTAAAAAATGGAACTCTCTTCTTTCCTTCCTACCTCTCTAAGGACTTGTAAAAACTTTGAACATTTTAAAACTCAGCTACATTCCTACCTTTCCTCTGACAGGAAATGCAACTGCATTCTCCCCACCTAGTCTAATAATTCACTCCACCCATAAACTCCTGACTAACTCTGAGTACTAGCTAACCAAACAAAAATGTACATATTGTAAATATCTTAAGTGTACTATGCAACCAAAGAATTTATGCCTGCTCTCTAAGATGAAATAAAATTTTAAATTGTGTCTTCTACACTATGGTTGTATCTGTAACTAAACTATGTAATGTGGAGCTGTTCTCCCCAGGCCTCCACTGAAAATGGGCTCCCTGAGCCCAGTGGACCTCCCCGGTCATCAAACTGGAAATAAATAAATACAGTGTAGCAGGAGTTTGATATCCTTGTACTGCCTGTGAATGTCTCCTTTTTTCTTGTACATAGTACATAGTCACGGGAATGTTTATTCTCCACTCATCTGGGATTTGTCTTTTTCTCCATACCATGATTAGTGTCATATTACCCCTAACTCACTCAACATCTTGCTCCTATGTGCTGTGACTTTATTTGAGCCTGCTGATTTTCCTGACTTCATTTTCCTTACTTACTAGTGCTGTACTTGCTTCTGCATGGGCGGATTAGTCTTCCTCCTTCACTATAGGCTGAACAAGTGAAAAATATCTAATGTTCGTTTTTTCTTCATTGAGATACTGCTGGAAGTGCTCCTTCCATTTGCTTTTCATGATCTTTGGACTGATGAGCAAATTGCTGCTGGCATCTGTTATGAACAGTGTCTGATGACTATTTTCTTTATCCCTTAACACCTTTCGGATATGGAATGTCACACTTCTAGCAGCATAGACACATCCATGCATTCCAGAGCATTTTCTTAAAAATCAACTTAAAAAGCATAAGATAAACAAATGTGAATATTTTGGGAGCAATAAATGCTATTACAACTGTACAAATAGCCATGTAGTCAGTAATAGGCATTCTTTACAAGGATAGCAGTCAGTGCACTTCTAGCCTTTCTATAAATACTACAGTATGTTACATTGCACACATATCTGGAATTATATTTTTTGCAAAACTTTCATAAACAAATTGTCCTATAATGGAAAATGTACAGTCTAAACACGCATTTTAGAGCACTTTTGTTAACCAGTTATAAGCTTTTACATGACAGCAAGAAACACCACTCTGTGTGCATGTTTATTGAGATATTTACAGAAATATGAAAACATGTGCCTAATTGCATAATTCGCAATATAAATAACATTGGATATCTCTGAAGATGTGCAAATTACAAAGCAAATATCAAATACAGTTTTTTTCAACAACATCTGAAGTTTAACCTGATGTCATGAAATAGTTTGTAAGTCACTAGATTTTTGAAGTATTAAGTACATCCGGGATTATTGTTTATTTTCATAATTATGAAAAATAGCTAGCAGTTTCTCCAGTGTAGCGTGGTATAAATGGGTACTGACAATGACTTTGTATGCCTCCCACAATGGGATTTCACAAAATATCATAAAAATATGAACATAAATATAAAAATGTGAGCAATAAGTGGCAAACAGTGATTCATTTCTCTTCTACAAGACAGCCTAGGTTAATAGTCTTAGTGTCATTTTGTTAACCATTCCATGTCCTTTCTAACACTGGCTATTATTAGCTAGTAAGCCACTTAGTTAATGAAGCCAGACCCAAAAAGGGTCTGGATGCCATAAGGAGGTATGGATGTTAACTGGAAACACACATACAGGTGCTATAGGCTGCTACATGATGTCACTGTCCACACAATAGCACTCAACTATGCAGGTGTGGCTGGATCCATCTGTGGTATGGAGGGACATGATGCCCCTTACACAGACATTGGTTGTGAGAGTGTACCATCACCTATTATGGCTAGAACTCCAAGCATCAAAGAGTAATCTCGCTCTCACTCTTTTCACTGACAACTCGCAGTTTACAAGTTATGTAGCACCAGCAACAGGTAATTGCACAATTTTCATACATTTCTGAATTTTTCCACGAAGTTGTTTACCCTCATTTGCATTTTTAGATAGGCTCATTACCATAATGCTGCTAATTTCCATATCATTATATGATCATTAGCATATCATGCTGACTGCACGATGTTACTCACTTGCAGGATGGCACTGTGCCTCTGAACTGGCCCTACTCTAACCTGCATTGCATATCTTGCTATTTTGTCTGGTGCAATGCATTATTTACTTCCGATTCCCACATATAAAAGTACATCAGCAGGTTTTGATCAGTTTCAAATGTTACTTTACAAGTTAATCTTCAATTTAAGAAATGCAAACCCCATACTTATATAAATGAAAATAAAGAGTTTTTGTGGCCAGAAACCTAGAAAATATTTCAGTTGTATGGTTACGCTGATTGCAATTCAGTATAGTTGGTTTATGTAGCATTTTGTATATTTTGTTTTTTGCATAGGTAAAGCAGAGCAGACATTACATTTGAGACTGAGAAAAAATGTATATGACATTAAGAGATAAAGGGTATTTAACTGTTTATACAAACATAAGCAGGAAGCTGACCAAGCAGTTGCAAGTTTCAGGTTTTACAGGTACTACTTAGAAGAGAATGAGGGGGTAATTATGAAAATGATTTATTGTTGAGAGAATCCATATGGTAAGTCTTCTGAAATATACTTAGGATAAATTATGTTTTTCATTAAGTCTACAGGGAAATAAAGCCTACTTGGTCTTTTTTTACCATGTAGGCATCCTGCCATACTGTTTACACAAAGTAAGCAGGTTTGCGATCCACTAAGAACTGCTGGGCAGTGAGCATGCATGCGCCAACACAGGAAGTTCCATGGTATGCAAATCACTTCATAAGCAGATGAGTCTCATGCAGAGGAGGCAGGTACAGCAATCCAGCAAGCAGATAGGCAGCCGTGCAGACCCCATGTCAGTGTCTGTAGTGTACACAGAAAAATTCCATGCACAGGAATGTAGACAGAAAAAAAGCAGCTGTAAAAAGGCAGATAGATGGACAGAAATGGCATAGCACACATAGATATGAGTGAAAATAGCCTCTGTGTGTTTCAAAAGTTAAAAAAATGTTGAAATTAAATTTTATTTTTAATGATCTGGGCATGTTTGCATGGAGTGCCGCAGTGCACAAACATGCCTGAAAAAAAAAAAAGTGGAAATAATTATGAGACAGAAATGTATTACAGGACCCTACATGGATATCTATAATGCTCCATTGCTGCTGTTGCTAATGTGGTAGGACTTGGAAGTGTGTAGTTTCCAGGTTGGAGCATGGATTCCTATGCCAATGAGTTGTGTAGGCAGAGAACCATGTCCGCGTGCACACAGGAGGTAGCTGTCATCAGGGGAGGGTGTGTCCAATAACTTCTAAGCTGATTGTAGCTTAGCTGCACCTGTTTGCATAGCGCACCACCATGTTGAGTATGGAAGTCTGTGGGGGTGCATGCACTGAATTCTAAGCTTTGCATACCTACTGAGCGAATGTTTCCGCATGTTTGCATAGTGTGCTGTTCTGCACAGGGCATTATATTGAATGTGATTACTGTTAGCCCTGGCAGTTATCATGACTACCATATCTGACACACATCACAGCTGCACTAGATGTTTTCTGGGGGGGGGCATCCCACATGGCCTTTTACTGGGGAATGTTGGCTATGCACTGGAACCATGGATGATGATATCCATCAGAAATGTACATACACCCATGGAAGAATGCCATAATGAGGCACACACACATTCTAGGAACATCATAGAGCATGTGTTTGGGCTAATGAAGTCATGGTTACAGTGCCTCGATACATCTAGTGGAGCCCTGCAGTACTCTCCAGCCACATGTGCCCACATGTTCACAGTATGTGCCATGCTACACAATAAGATCCTGTGGGAACAACTGCAGCAGGATCAGTAAAGGGAAGGGATACACACACCTCCACCAGTGCCTACATCACCTCAGCCAAACTCACAGGAGGACTTGGAGGAGGAGACCCCTGATTATGTCCCTGTAGGCAGACATAGCCATGCCCAGTACACCCTGGCATTGGCTAAGAGACAATGCATAAGACATTCACTGACAACCTAGGGCCCTAGAAACTGACACCTTACTCCTACTCACATGCATATATTAAAATAGATGATGCCAGGCAACCCACACAACTTGTACCTATCCATGTATTGGCTGTGTACTGCTTGCATCACACAGAGTCAGCCCTGAATAACAGGTTTGTCAACTGTTGCATTCGCAAGGTAAGTCTCTAACCTACACAGTAATTGTAAGGATAACTATAACATGGTATCGTATGTATGGATCTGCTGCTGTTATGCAAGGAAATAAAGTGGGCTATTTGGACAGATGTAACATCCACATGTGACTACAGATACCCAGTCCAATAGTATGTGTTCCTTAATAATCAGTAGGCCTCATGGTTGGAATATTCATGACATCAGGCAAGGGAGATGTTAAACAGTGGACAACTGCCTACCCAAGCTGAACATGTGCTGTTGTTCCCCCACTCCCAACACAGCAGTGTACCCATATAACTGTTTTAACAGAAAATCAGCTATGGTATATCAGTGGACCAGGCAATCTCAGGGCTGTAACATCGCTAACACATAGTATGTCTCTTTTCATGCAGGATTACAAGGTACATATTTATGCTGTTAATTGTGTGATGAATGACTCCTCTCTGTCTGACGACCTGTGTGGCTCAGTGGACTAGAGAAGCTAGCATGGGTGATGGTGTTAATCTGGAATTATTCACATCTTTTGCATGTGCGGTTGTACTATATTGGTCTTTTCACAGACTGTCATACCTCTCAACCTCTTAGTGCAAGAAATTTGGACAAAGCCATTAAGATTGGGGGGACAAAGGGCCAAACATAGGGACAGATTTTTAAACATTGCTCCCATAACATAAAAAGTTGCTGGAATTAAAGGTGTTACATTATTACATATTTTCTGAGGGATATAAAGTCTGAAACACAAATGTTTGTCTGTATTTAGTATAATGTAATGACATCAATATTCAATAATTCACTAGGAGATCATAAATGATTAAGGAGCAGACCAAACATATGAAGCAAAACTCTGGACATTCTGTAAAAAGCAGGACAGTTAAGAGGTATGCAGACTGCCAGTCTGTGGTGGTGTAACATTCATAGGTTCATAGGTTCATACTAGGCTATCTTCCCTAGGGCATTTATAAGCCTAGCCAGAGTGTGTTTGGCTTTCGCCACCCATTTTAAATTAATTTTGCTATGCCCTTTTTTGAGGTTAGTATACTGTGCCTCTGTCTAACAGTGACACAGAAGTGATACCCAGGGTAAACCTACGATTCCCCCATTCACTCATCAAGATTCCTCTTGAAGGGAGTCAATGAGGGACTCTGCCTAACCTGGACTGGGATTTTATTCCAGAGTGAAGGGAGCCTCTGGGTTATGAATCTGTCCCTCCAGCATGTCCTATTTATTTCAGTGCTGAGGTTCAAGTCTCTCGAGCACGTAGCTTGATGGGATTTAGATTTTCTGAGGTGCAGCATGTCCATTAATTCCGGGTTGGACATGGCTTTATATGTCAGGCACAGATCGCATCTGAGCAGGCGGTATGCCACTGAGTAGAGCTGGAGTTTCTTTAACCAGGCAGCATATGGCATCTGTTTGAGCCCTTTGATCCACTTGGTGAGGTACTTTTGGGGTCTTTCCAGTTGCTGCAGGTGTCTGGTAAGGTACATCCCAAAAGGGGCATTGTACTCA
The DNA here is from genome assembly GCF_019279795.1 of Protopterus annectens. Lineage (NCBI taxonomy): Eukaryota > Metazoa > Chordata > Ceratodontiformes > Protopteridae > Protopterus > Protopterus annectens. The sequence continues at coordinate 1,144,514,422 of NC_056732.1, read as the reverse complement.
ATTATGGGCCTGATGAGGGATGAGTAAAGAGGCATGATGACCTCCCCTGATCTAGATGTGAATCCCTTCATGATTAGGTGGGCTATATAAAATGCTTTTCTAACCACTTTGGCCATGTGGTTGTCAAATGAGAAATTGCTATCAACTTGGGTCCCCAGGTCCCTAATTACTTCTTCCATACTTAATGGATTACCACCTATGTGGTAATTTGTGGGCACTTTGTTTTTGCCTCAGGGGATGACTATACACTTTTTGGTGTTTAGCTTGAGGCCATGGCTCTGGCACCAGTTGTCTGTTTCTATGAGGCCCTTTTGGAGGATGCTTGTGTCGGCTGGAGAGTCGATTATGGCGCCCAGTTTGCAGTCATCTGCAAATGTGGTCAGCCACAGTCCTTCCGTGTTGGCCTGTACCTCTGAGAAATATATACCGAACAAGAGAGGTCCCAGGACTGAGCCTTGTGGGATGCCACTTGTAACTGGTTTGGAGTCTGACATGGCTCCAGCAATTCTAACCATGTGGATTCTGTCCTTGAGCCAGTTTGCAACCCATCTAGTGACATAGGGATTTATATTTAAGCTGGTGAGCTTATCTATAATGCCCGAGTGGGGTATTGTATCAAAGACTTTTGCGAAGTCCAGGTAGGCTGTGTGGACCACCTTACCCAGGTCAATGGCCTTGGTGACTGTTTCAAAGAAATCAACCAGGTTTAAGAGGCAGGATCTGCCCTTAACAAAGCCGAAGTGGGTAGGATTCAGTGTCTGTAGGTCCCCAATATCTTTATTTATAAGGTCCATGATGATCCTTTCCATAGCTTTGCAGACCAAGCTAGTCAGGCTTATGGGGTGATAGTTTCCAGGATCAGTTGAGGCACCATCTTTGTGGAGAGGGACCACCGCTGCTGTACGCCACTCTTTAGGTACATATCCTGTAGTAAGGCTGAGATTGAACAGTAGTTTTATGTTTGGGTTTAGCTCTTCTTGGAGTTCATGTAGGACGCAGCCTGGAACACTGTCTGGTCCCATTGATGCTGTGTTTTTTGCTTTGGAGAGGGCGGCTCTTACCTGAGCATCTGAGATGTCAGGGGGGCAGCACTCTGCTGGGATAGATATTTGCCCTTTTGGGGGCAAAACCAGCCTAAGTCACATATTAAGTACAGTGCACAGCTGGGGAATGCCACTGATATTTTTTTAAGACAGCTTTATTGAAAACATTAATATAATGAACAGAAATTTTGAAAAAAATTGAATAAATTGAATTTTTAAAGTACAATATTTAAAAAAGAAAATATAAATACAATAACTATAATAGCACAGAAAACTATATGCAATGATGTTCACTATATATCACATAAGATCAATTAAGTTAATTTTGGCATAAGAAAAATAAAAACAAAGAATGAAAGATTAAAAAAGAAAGATTACTGCATTAATCATTTATCCAGTTCTTTAACTAATAATTCATGTACATTTTCCCATTTGTAATATAATTTTGTATTCCTTGTAGATTTAGATTTGATAGTTAACATTTCTAACGTAGACATTTCCAAGAAAAGACCTTTAAACTCTTTAAATGAGGGAACTAATGAGGGATTCCAGTTTCTTGTAATTGTTTTCCTGGCAATGGACAATATAGACCAGAGCAAAGAATATTTGTGTTTATTTATACAGTCTGGAACAGATGTATTGAATAATACAAGTGACTTTGTAAGCATAAAATTGTTTGAAAAAATTGCCTGTAAAAAAGTGTTAACTTCTTCCCAAAATTTCTTTAATAGTACACAGTCATAAAATATATGGTTCCAATCAGCATTTGTTATTGCATTACATCTCCAGCAAACAATATCTTGTTTAGTTATTTTACTCATTTTCTGAGGTGTGATGAAAGATTTATGTAAAAATTTCCATGTGAAGATTCTCCATTTAATGGAGGAAGTGGTTTTGCTGGCTGACTGAAGGAAATTAACTTTGTCTTTTTCTTAGGGAATAAAACTATTGATTACTAAAAATGAATTCCAATAGTTATCTGAATATACATCTAGACCTTGTTTAATTGCTATATAAAAATATGTTATACTATTTTTAACTGGTAAAGTATTATAAGTATATAAAATCAAATATTGAATAAGTTAGTGTATTGAATTCTTAGCATTTGAGGGGATTCAAATTAGCTTATCTAGAATATATTTTCTAAACTCTTGCAAATCTGACCAAAGTGTTAAGGTTATATTAATCTATAAGAGCATTAATAGACTTTGCCTCATTTTTATTTAACATTTGATGCCAAAACATTAATTGTTTTTGTTTAAATAGCAACATTTTAGATTGATCTGTAGAGATATACCTTGTGTATAGGCAATAGGGAAAATGAGGAACAGCCAATTCTCAAAGATTCTAAACCTAAATATATAGTTTTTAAAAGCATTTAGAATTAAGGTTACGTAAGCAGATTTAAACATTTGAGTGGAATAATTGGAAAAGTACTCTCTCAAATTCCATATAAATGAATTATTTATTAACTGTAATAGATGATTATTATCTTTACTTTTGGTATTTTGGGATAACATTAACATAATTTCTTTCCATCTTGCAAAATACTCTCCAACTATAAGATAAACTATTGTTTTAATAACTGATGAAATTGAATAAAGTTCTAGATTTGGTAACAATATACCTCCATTTTCCCAGCTATACATACGATAGGACAATGCAATTCTAGGCTTTATTGGATGCCACAAAAAAGTTCTTAATCAGTGTCTTATTTTTTTTTTTAATAAAAGAGTCAGTAGGTGGAATAGAAATAGATTGTATTATGTGTAAGATTTTTGGAAGCAAGATCATCTTTACAATGGAATGTTTTTCATGCATTGCAAATCGAATCTTGTTCCAATTACGTATTAGAGTCTCTATGAGTGTTATACTTTTACTATAATTTAGGTGTAACATGTTTGTAATATTAGTTGCTATAATTATACATAAATATGTTATTTGTTGAGATTGAGGTATATATTTTTTATATTGGTCTTGTATATTATAACTTTTGGAACCAATTAGGAGACTCTGTGTTTTAGAGTTATTAAAATTAAGACCAGGACTTTTTTGAAATATATCCATATTTTTAAACAATTCTTGTAATATAGGGTTATTACCACCAAAAGTGATTAATACATCATTAGCAAACCTTTGGATTTTTTATGTTTCATTGAAATTTAACGTATATCCTTGTATATTATTGTCATCCCGTATTAAGTTAGCCCAAGGTTCCATAATTAATGTGAATAAAAGTGAAGATAGAGGGCAACTTTATTTGGTTCCTTTTACAATGGGTATGTTTTGAGATATATTTGTACCTATTTTTATGTAAGCTTGACTTTCATTATATAACTGAGTTATAAGATTAATAAAGCTATTAAAAAGTTTAAGTCCTTCAATAAGATAAAAAGATAGTTCCAATTAACTAAGTCAAAGGCACAGTTAATATCTAAACTAACAAGAGTCAAATTGTTCTTTAAGGCTTTTACTGATTCAATTAAAGTTATTGTTCTTTTGATGTTATCATATGAAGTTCTCTTAATTATAAAACTTGTTTGATCCATTTCTACGAGGGATGGTAAAAACATTTTGAGTCTATCATAAATAGACATGAACATTTTATAGTCAATGTTTAATAATGAAATGGGCCTATATGAAGCACATTTTACAGGGTTTTTATCAGACTTTAGTATGGGAGAAATAAATGTGTACTTCCAAGAGGAGGATATAATGTTATTAATTTGAGCTATATTGAATACTGTATGTAGCAGAGTTAATGCTTTAGCAGACAAAACCTTGTACATTTCAGAAATTATACAATCATTACCAGGAGCTTTATTTTGCTTAAGTTTAGTTATTTGATATTTTACCTCTTTAATGGATATTTGTTTTTTTATTAATTTTATTTGTGTTTCTGACGGGCCGTTCTTTATATTATTATGTATAAAAGATTGAATATATTTTGTACTATTAATCACATCATTGGTTTGGTTTAATTAAAAAAAAATCTCTAAACTCACTTAATATATTTGGTAAATCAGATACCATTTTTTTTTTGTTGGAGAATAGATTTCTTTAATATGGTTAATTGTATTTAATCTTTTAGTCTTGTTAGCTAGTATATTCATAGATCTAGGATTTATAGAAAAAGTTATACGTTTATATTTTTCAAGATTTATCATGACTTTATGGTTTAAAATTTCCATATATTTATTGTTTAAAGTATTTATTTCATTCATTCTATCTTTCTTATTTGTGTTTTTTGAAGTATCAGGTCTTAAAGCATCTAACTTTGTTTGTATATCTTGAAGATCTTTATCCCACAAAATTATTTTCTTTTTATACCAATCAATAATTTTACCATATAGGTAAGCTTTTAGAGCATCCCAAATGTATACTTCAGAAGTTCCCTGTGTACTATTAAGTGCAATAAAATTTTGTACTTCTGTAGTAAAGAAATCAATGAAATCTTTCAGTTTAGGTATGTAGGCTGGTATCCTTTTAATTTGTACATTAAAAGTGGAGTTTAGTATAAAATCAAATGTTATGGAATTATGATCCAAAAGGGGACATGAAATCACTTTTGAGTTTGATACGAAATCAGTTAAGTTATTGGAAATTAATACCTTCTCTATTCTTGAATATGAATTATGTATATGTGAGTAAAATGTATAGAACAGTGACTTAGCATCAGTAAAGTTATTAATATCTTTCATCATGTATGAATCTGAAAATTCATTCAATAATTTAGCTATAGTTGGAATTTTCCTTTTACCACTGGTACTAGAGTCTTTTATGCCAGAAATGCAATTAAAATCCCCAGCAAGAATAATACTACCCTTAAAAAACTGAACTATATGTTCTATATGTTGTTTCGCTGTTGTAGGTCCAATGCCAGGAATCCAGTACATATTTATTAATGTCAAAATGTTCTTATTAAATTCTATAATAACTTAAGATATCATCCCTTTGTTACCTTTGTAAGTGTCAATTATTTTAGGCATAGATAATGTAATTTCCCATAGTATGGCCACCCCTCTTTTTTTGTGTATGTTCTGAGCTAATCAAAACTTTGTAAGATATGGATTTTAATTTTGTGACATCTTCAGTTAGTAAATGAGTTTCTTGGAGAAATATTAATTGAGAATTATGCAATTTAAGGTATTTGTTCAAAGATCTTCTCTTATTAGGATTATTTAATCCACTGATGTTTAATGATATACACTTTAATGATGTCATGAAACATTAATGTTCTGAATATCTGTTGTTGAATAACTTTCCTTTTTTCCCATATTTTATAATTCAATAGAAATTGACTATTAGGAATACAATTATAATTTACACATGAAACATATAAAACTTTTGTCCAATGAAATATGTTTATATTAAATAAAATTTTGTAAAACTTGGTAAATATCATAATAATTATTAACATAAACTTATAACATTTTCTAATAACATAGACTCTTTCAAAACTCCCTTGGAATTGAAAACTCCTAATTTGAGTGACATCTGTCACCCAAATTGACCATCAAGCTAGTAACAACACTCATCTCTTCTCTGTCTGAATATATATGTTATTGCATAATTTAACAATATAAAGTAGTATATGTAATTAGAAAAAAAATATGAATTAAACTACACCCATTAGAATTGTATGTACTAATTCAAGAAACAAATTAAAGTACATCGGATGTAACTGTTTCATGTTACCTTTTGTCAAATTGCATTCAAAATATCATAAAGACCAATCCTGTATTATACAGATGATACAAAAGTCATAACTAATTCATATGTAAGGAACTGTTGTAATGATTAATAAGTAGTCTAATCCCCTGTCTCTTAATGTATTGTGCCAATAGCTAATAATACTATTTCCCCATCTCCATGTATCTCAAAACAAGAGCATAGAAAATATTGCATTTTAGTTTCCCACTGTAGTGTAAGATTCCCATAACAGTGCTCAGTATTTTCTAAGAAGGAATGTATTCCCTTTCTTTCCTTTAAAAACTTTACTATGCTGAAACAGCTTCTAAATTTGTCAGACTATATCAACATATTAGTTAATATGACAAGCATCTGCATCTGAGACTATACTGTATGCAGTAAGCTATATTCATACATAATATATGTTTCAATCATTGTTTGTTTATCTTCTATCTGTACTAGAATTATTCTCATTTCTGATTTTTAGGTCTTATAGAAGAATATTACATTCTGCTTAGGTCTCATGTAAAGATTTATATATTTTTTTCTTTTTCTCCTGCCTTTCTCTCTCTCTCCTTCTCCCTAAATACTTTAATGATGTTGTTGTATATACTATATGTTTGTTATGCCAATTAAAAGAAGTTTAGCTTCAATATAATAGAACTATAAATACAAGTGTAAAAACATAAGGGTATAAATGTATCAAAAGTGCTCTGTTTATAAACACTCACAAATGTTTTTAATATAACAGTTATATTATACAGGTTACTTAGCTGCAATTCTTTAATATGACCTGTAGGTGGCATTAGATACTGTATATTCAAGTTATTATCTAGCTCTGCGAAGTTTCTCAGCACAGAGTTCAGTCTGTAAACGTCTCCATGGAAATGACACATTTTTCTTGCTTTCAGTTGAGGCAGTCACTTTATGATCAGGTACCAAGATTAAGGAGGGAAAACTTTTGCAGCTATTTTCTTTTCTTTCTTTTTTTTTGAAAGCTGTTGAGTACCTCATGGCAGGACCAGGAATCACAAAACTGGACAAAACAAAAAGGCAATATGAGGGAGAAAGCTTATACAAAATAGCGCCGAACCAACAAACTCCATCTCTCAAACCCAGCAAACCACTAGACCACCATGAACACATTAATCTACATTACACCCTCCATTTTAATGATGTTGTTATATATACTATATGCTTGTTATTTATTTATTATTTATTTTACATTTGTTTATTTATTTTACATTTGTTTACTGGGATAGTCCGACTGGATACATGTCCATTTTCAGCAGAGGCTCAGGGAGAAAAGCTCCACAAAGACAAACTTACATAGATTACACAGAAGTTAGCAAACAGTTATAAAAACAAAGTGATTATATACAATGGGTTAGTAGTGTTCCCTAGTAGGGACTCACAATTGTCATGGGCAGACAATTAAAAGTAAGAGACATCAGATTGGAAGCAGAGCTTGGTGATGTAGTTACAAGTTATGATAATTGCAGAATATGCTTTTAGTTTATAACTTAATCAGGGTTGGTACATGGCATAGCCAATTCACTTTGAGATACTGTTTGGGGTTTTTTTTGAAGAGACGTTTGGAGGATTGTAGGGTTATATAGTTTGGCAACGAATTCCAGGTTTTGTCAATGAAGTTGACAAACAGGGATTCACCAGCAGTTATTAGCTTTGTGGATATGGACCATTAGCTTATCGGCTGACCGTAGGGATCTTAGATTGCTATATGGCTTAATAATATTTTTAAGTGAGGAGCTAACCTCAGGGTGGTACAAAATTTTGTGCGCTATTAAAAGTTGATTGAATTGAATTAAGCTGTGCAGTTCTAGCCACTCTAATTGTTTAAGGTTCTGGCAGTAGTGGGGTCTATAGGTGGAGCCAGTGGCAAATCTGGCAATATGATTGCAGCTATGGGACAGCTTACCTAGTTCAGATTTGTTGAGGTTTGAGAGTACAGGCGAGGTATATAAGAAAGTAGAGAGTAGGTGTGATCGGGTGATTGCAGTCCTAGCCAGTGAGGTTAAAAATGTCTTGTTTCTATACAGTGATCCAAGCTTCTTATTGATGGTCTGTATGGTTTTGTTGAACTGAAAGGCCACATTTGAGATTATTGCCTATAATAACCCCTAGCAGTTTGGTGTGATTATCTGGGGAAATAATGGTACCATTGTTAGATGTGACAGAGAATGAAAGTGTGGTGGATCTACTAGTGGAAGAAAAGAGTAGAAATTTAGTTTTATTGGGGTTCAGAAGTAGGCGTTGATTGGTGAGCCAGTTCTCGATAGTGTTAAACCAATTAATAGAAATTTTACATAAATATAATAGAATTGTGAAGACAGGTGTATAAAATGTAACGATTTAAATGTGTTAAAAGTTATTTTTTTAAATATTCACAAATGTTTAAATATAACAGTCTTATTATACAGGTTATTTAGCTGCAGTTTATTATTTGACCTGTAGATGGAATTAGAGGCCATCTATTCTAGCTATTATCCAGCTTTGCAAAGCTTCTCAACACCAGGTTCAGTCTGTAAACATTTCCATGGAAACGACAATTTTTTTTCCTGCTTTCAATTGTAGCAGCTGCAGTGCGAGCACAAACCAAGGTTATTCAGCAATTCAGATACATGAGATTGAGGAGGGAAAACATTTACAGCTTTTCTATATAAAAGCTGTTGATTATCTCATGGCAGGACCGGGAGACACAAAAACGAGCAGCAAGAAAGACAAAAGGGAGGAAGAGAGGCAATATAAAACATAAAAAAAAAACAAAATCCATCTCCCAAACCCAGCAAACCACCAGACCACCACGAACACACCAATCCACACAAAATCCTCCACTCCTCCACAACCAACAGCAAAGAGTGAAAAGAGAGAAAAAAAAGAAACAAACCAAAGTCTCTCCACAGATATTGACATTGCCAAAGACAAATATCTAATGAAATACTCAAAACATATCAGGTCACTGAAAGGGACAAAACACGAACGTTTCTTATGTCCATTACTATAAATGGAACCACATTCCAGCAGCAGAGTGAAGGATGGGAAACATAATTATTAAAGCAACATTATGGCAACAATATCAATGAAGAGTCTCTCTTCACAAAGAGACAGGGAAATAAAATGGCAGACAAAAACAAATGAAATAGTTTCAATTGTAACAAAGACCCTCATTTTCTCATCTATAATTCTCCGTATCCCCCATAGTTCCTAAAATAACATAAATTTCAGTCCCCAAACATACAGAGCATTTATTATAACAGACAGCAACTATTATTAAACGATAATACATAAATGAATAAATAAATAGCTCTTACTTGCTACAGAAATTGAGCTAGAATAAACTAGACTTAATAATAGCAAGCTATAAAATACCATTAAAACAACTATGTACCATAAAAAGAAATTTAAACAACGATGACTCACCTGTTGAACCATTTCCACTCCCCCAACTTCTGGGTTAGTTTTTAAGACTTGGGTAAATGAAAGCCATTGTGAAATAGATTAATTACTCACTTATTCTTGAGATTCTTTTTATGTTCAGAGACCTTCCAGGAACTATCAGCATTTCTTTTAAGGCTGGCATTTGCCCACTCCATATCCTCTATTTTATTTTATTCTTGAGATTCTTTTTATGTTCAGAGACCTTCCAGGAACTATCAGCATTTCTTTTAAGGCTGGCATTTGCCCACTCCATATCCTCTATTTTATCAAGCAGTTTTCTTGTTTTGACAAAGGTAACGACAGAGTCTATGTCATCAAATATTTTTGGACCATCTTGAACAAATATTTTTAATCTGGCAGGAAATAATAGGTGAGTATTTATTTAGGCTTTCTTTAGTTCTTTTAGCATTGGCAAAAAAAGCTTTCTTTTGGCAATTACAGAAGATGAGTAATCATTATCAAAGCGTATGCCATTTTCTTTATATTTAATAGGAGATTTAGCCTAAGCAGTCTTTAACACTATCTCCTTGTCATGAGAAGATAAAAATGTCACTATAACAGACTTAGTAGAATTGGATTTACCTTTTTTTACAGTAGCCAAGGACCTGTGTGCTCCTTCTATCTCCATATGACAGAGCTTCAGGAAACTGTAGTACATCAGGGAGCCAGGAAGTTAACAATTTTTCCATATTACCTTCTTCAAAATTATCATGCAAACCAAAAAGTCTAATATTATTTCTTCTTGATCTATTCTCTAGATCATTAATTTTTGTTTGTAAAAGAGTATTTTGTTTTAAGAGAAAGTTTATATTATGCTCACCTTCTTGAATTTTAGTGTCCAGATCATTTATTGAAGTCTCCACCAGTAATCTGTCTCTTTTGCTGCTTAAGGCCTTCATGTAACATTTCCATTTGTTGGGGACATTATTCTTTTAAGTTATCCAGTTTTACATCCATTCTAGCAATTTTAGTTGTCAGTTCTTGAATATTAGATAATAGTGACAAGTTCCTTCTTAATAGTTGTTTCTTGAAGTGTAGATTTGGAGTAGCTCATTCTGTAGTTTGGAGTCCAAATATTTTCTCTAGTACTTTTTGACAGTAAAAAATAAAAAAAAAATGCCAAAATGTTTATATACTATCCTAAAGAATGATTAGTAGATTCCAAACATGTAAAAAAAACAACATTAGGATAGATCAATTAAAAAAAAACTGTCATATTCTGTAAAGACAGAGCAGAGAGAAAGTGCTGTTACTCAGTGCTCATCTTGGCCATGCCCCCTGACATGGACATCTTGAGTGAAGTGCAGTACTGCAGAAAAAGGGGTGGATGTTAATGTCTGTAACACACAAAATCCTGGGCTGGAGTTCAGGTATGTGTGGTCTGGAGCCACTTTATAAGTACTGACAGTTTGAATGGGCATGCTCAGGCAGTTAATTAAAATGAGTGCAATTCTGCTACCCCTTCATCAAAATGACCTGTTATGTATAAATGTCTATACATACAGACATATACATGTACATATACATATCTGTCTGTCACTCTCTCTCTCTGACATGCATAGTATATATATCTCTATATAGCTATATGTATTAAAATGATACATACACTCCTCCATATATCTGCATAACAAAGATACATAGCATACACAGAGCTACATTTATATATACATCCCTCTTGTATACATAAATATGTGTGTGGACATCTGTATTGTCTGACATACCCTAATAATGGTAAGTAAATCTGCACTATCACACAGCCATACTGTTGCTCTAAGGATCCAAACTAAGGGTGCAACAGTACATAATCCACTTACCTACAGACCCCTGTGCCTGCTGGATGTCACCACATAGACAGACACACGTGAGCAGGTGGTGTAATGTATAATGTTGTCAATGCACGTACGGATAGAGTTCATTGTCCCTGACCTCAGGTTCACCTATGCAATTGCATGCAGCGACATATGGGCATACAGGTAATTGTACACACATAGCTTGGATAAAATAGTTATCTCACTGCTAGGATACTAGATGCAGATAACAGTATGAACCAATATCACTCTGCATGCCACAGATGCTGTTTAACACAAGCCTATTTTGTGTAATCCACAAGTACTGTGCCTGCAATTACATTTACAACAGACTTACTCTGTGGTGCGTGTGATAAGTATTGTGATCTGTAGTGTGCAAGACTAGATAGGGAGGGATTCTAATCTCACTCCATCCCACTTGGTGTGTGTTTGTGTGTGCATATTCCCCTGCAAAACAATGGACATGTCCTCATGGCTATCCACTTGCAAAGTGTTATGCACTTTTTGGGCCTGTAACTTGATGTTGGCTTCCAAACTGCCTTTTTCTACAAGGCCTGATGATGTCAGTCACCTTAAGACTACCAGCTGAGAGTGCAGTAAATGGTGTAAGCTGTGGCACATGCAATAAATACTGTGATCTATAGTATAGTATATAAGCCTAGAAAGGTAGGGGTTCTCACTCCAGCCCACTTGGTTTGTGTATATTCCCATGCAAAACAATGGACATTTACTTTTTTAACATTTGTTTATTTTATTTAACATTTGTTTTGTTGTGTATATAATCAAATGGTATAACCTTGGTAACCTAGACATAGGTAGGGTTTTGTAGTGTTTTGTTTGTAGCAGTTGATGTGGCCCCCACAAAGGACTGACCGCAGCAAGGTCTGCTTATGTCATCAAGCATAATATGTCCAAAACTGATAGTACTAGCAGACATGAGGTGTGTTGCATGCAACATGTACTGTGATCTGTGGTGTGTACCATTACATAGATAAGTGTTCACATCTACATACAGCCAACTTGCAATACGTGTGTACCTTGGCATGTTCTGTATGCACTGATTGGAAGTAGTGGTAGCCTCAATGTAGCCATTTTGTGTGTGAGCCTGTTAGAGCATTGTACATCATGTTATGGAACTACAGGATGTTTTAACTGAACTAGAATAATGAACATACAGCCCTCATGATCATAGGCATTGTACTACCCATAGTTACAGTATCAGCACATATTGCCCCAGTCCAAGATGTACACAGGAAGATGCCCTGTGTTGACATGATGGTCACCCAGCCAATAAGACAGATGGCATGTGCTCAGGTGCACTGAGGTGCTCTGTGTGCTATTAGGCAGGGTTGCTTTCCAAGGGTGTGTTTCAGTAAGCTAGACAAATCTCTCCCAAAAACATGTAGTACTAACATCACATACTAGGTTAATGTCCTTACAGTGAGTTGTCCTTGTACTACGCTGTACATTCAATAAATCATACAACATAAGTTACACAAATGTATGTGGTGTACCATGACAAATGCCAGCATACAGTATCTATTGAAACCACTACATGTGGCCATGGTGAACCAACACTGCATTACACAAGTACATGTTGACTAATATAGTCACCCTCTGCATCAGCCACATAGCTTCAATTCCCTGCATCTATGGTGAGGATGACAGGGATGTGGCACAGGTATCATCACTTGCACAGGATGTTGTGTGGAGGTGCAGGAGGCACAGGCTGGCCCAAACAGTAAACACCATATGTGTGAGTCAGGATAAGAGCATGTAAGATGGACAATGGAGAAGTGCCATGTGTGCATCTGTAGCTCACCTGAATTTGACAGTGGTGCATGTGTGCAGGCACACAGTGAAGCTCAGTGCTAGCCCTACACATGTGTATGTTGGACAACTCTTTGGACGTACATGGTAGGGTTGACAGTTCACCGTTTCCAGCCCTGAACACGGGAACTGGCTCTGCCAGGAGTTTGCACTGGCACCATCATGCCCAAGGTCAAAAGCAGTGCTAGTACCTGATGGTGACTGCTGCCTGCTGGGACCATGTACCCCACAGGACTGCCCAGGACCACAAGCCCATGGCTGACCATGTCATGGTGTGGACAGTACACTCCCTCTGTTAGCGCTGAATGTACTGCCACTATGGGAGCGTGAGTGTGCATGACAACGTGGAATCTCAGCAGATGGAATTGCTGACCTACGTCCATGGGTCCAACATTCAACTCTAACCACACATTCCAGCACAGACAATGTGCAGTCCAAGACAAACACTTTATCAGCCCACTATCTGTCCACTGCATCAGTGAATAAATCCGGTGTGTCCCCAGTGTGGTGGAGGCAGTCACAGATGTCAGACTGTGCTGCATCTATAACCCTCAGCATACATCTGTTGTTCCATTCAGAATGTGTCTGTGCCTGCATGATGGCCCAAAACATGTGCCGAGTCACCCATGATGTGACAACTGCAACAGGTTATGGATGGACAGCAGGATTCCTACAAGCACCCTTGTCAATCCACCTGTGTGGGACCTCACCAGCTCTCTGGCTATGGCCAGTGTCTACACTCACTAGAGCCATAGTTGCCACACTTTCCTGTTCAATGTCCCCGGCCTCTGACTGTCCAGTATCTGTGGTCACCAGGGATGGGTTATGTGTCAGCTTACAGACTGCATGTGGTGAAAATGGGGGCAGAAGAGAGATGTCTATCTCTGAGACAGATTCAGCCCCCAGCACCCCCACCTGTGCCAAACTTTGACCAACATCATCATCAGAGTCCAAAGAGACACTGACATCAGGTTGTGTAGGGTGCAGACACCAACCCCCACTGTCACCTACAATAAGAAAAAGAAAAGCAGAACATTAATGCCTGCACTATTATGTATGAAAAGCCTCCAAGACTCATTGCAATGGAAACCCACAACTAGATTAGTGGTCAAACATTCTTCTCCGCTTTTGTCCACAAAACACTTCCTCAGAACAAAATACAAATTAAAATCAGAACCTTTATAACAATCACTTGAAGTAAATCAAATAAAACATGGCCAGTAATATTTACCTTTTAATTAATCAGTATGACACTATACTTGAAAAACAACACATAAAAACCCAGTACAATTCTCTTAACAAATATATGTAAATACACATTTCACTGCCTAAGGTATTTACCTTCAACCTGTTGTATTTAAAAAGGCATTTTAGATCCCTTGCCTCATTTAAACCAGGTGCCTTATCTTCTCTAAACTGTAATTGCCAAAGTGTATCTGTTTGTTGAAGTATACTCCTGTGACTACCCCTTCTGTAACCCTTAGGTACCTGTTCCAGACTGGAATTTAAAAACATCCTACACTGTTTACACATGTAATTATGTTTACATAGAGCATTATTCTGTCCCTTAACGGTACTGGAATATAATTGTTCCTTAAAAAAACAAGTGTCATGCTTACCAGGAGCAGGACCATGGCCTTGGGCAATACCTGACAAACCTGTGAAAAGTTGAGGGTGGGGTAATGTACCACAGCATGTTGCAGCACAAGGTAACATGTCCATATATCTCACATTTACAGTAGCTACTGTGTTACTTGTTGTATTAGTCACAATCTGAGTATGAGTGTATAACTGAGGTTAACCCCCCCCCCAAAGAGCAAAGACCTGTCACCCACATAAAAGTATCTACAGCCTGACACACTGACTGCTACAGTATTACAATGATTATCACAGTAAGCTTACCTGCATGCTCCTCAGCTGTGGAAACTGTGACACCCTCCTCTCCAGTGTATGCTGTGATGGATGCCTGGCTATGCCAGGAGTTCCTCAGTGGCCAAGAGTGGTTGTTCCACTGCAGGCCCTTCACTAGTGACAGCATGATCCCTAGCTACATCTACTGCCATTCATCATGCAACATTTATCATATCAGTTACTCAGTGTCGAACCTGCTCATATGTCCTGCCCTACTGGCCCATGCCATCCACATCATGGACAAGATCTGCCCACAGTGCAGTCCGCTGTTCCCTGCTTTGTCTTCCCCTGGATAGTAGGATGTGATTATGTTGCCTTAGTGCTTGCAGTATAATTTCATCCTTTGCATCTGAGAAGAATGCATGGCATCTACGGTACATAATTCCTGAAAGACAACAAAAGGGGAACACATTATAGGATCACATATGTGGACATACACTATGTATAGACACAGCAAGGCCAAAATCGCTATACACCACAGTGTGCAAATAAACAACATTTGTGGATACAACTGAGACAGTAGCAATAGTCAGGTATTCCTGTGTGTGCCATGACAGCTAGTGCTGTATTATCATACACCCAACACTCAGGTCTACAGGGGTGTGTCCCCACTGGCAATGCTTCAATAATATGTCATACAAACAATGCTACATGAATAGCAGTATGCTATTACAACAACTATAAAGGGACAGTCCATTGAGACCACATTACAGTCTGGTAGCAATTTCTGGCTAGCTGGCATGTATGACAGTAGTCCTTGCTATAAGCAGGGACTTCAAATGTGTATGTTCATTGTCCAGCTGTGGTAATCTGCACTGTGACTCTGAAATGATTGTGTGGTACACTCTTGATATTAGTGGCCCTCATTCGCAATACCTGAGTTGACATTCTCTGTGAATGCATATTACTGCATGACGTGACAATTTATGCACATATACATTTGCTATAGGGATACATGAAGTGTGTTCCTACCTGCAGGCCTGTGACTTCCATCAGTTAAAAGCAGTCAATTCATTTGAGATGCATTGTGAGGGTAAAGAGTGCATGACTCTGTCATTAATTACTGGCTTCCAAATACTGAATATTCAATGCTACACACCACTGGATTTGAACCCAGGACTGTATGTGGCAAAAATGCACTGTTTATGAGACATTTAACGGACCAAGCTACTGAGTCACTGCTGCAGCAGGTGTATTTGCAAGACATACAGTATGTGCAAAAGACAATGCACCCTTGATGTTTTGTACATCCTGTGTAGGTATAAGACAGCAGGAGGTCACTGACATGTCATTATCACAGATCTAAGACAGGCTTAACGCTCTAATCACTATTTCCCATAAGTCTATTTACACATCTGCAACCTGTTGTACACAAAAACATTTACGTACCTGATGGAGTGCAGTGCTCCTCTGTTCATATGTGGTGATAGTATAGTTGTGACAATGGAGTGCCATGGGTGAGGAAGATCTCATACAGAATGCTTTCCCCATAGCCAGCTGCTTGCCTTTTAAACATGCTTACTAGCAGCAGGCGATTACCACTAAATCAGTCTGTGGTTCTGAAATGCTAATTGTAGCCAAAACAGCTGATTTGCACTATCATCAGGTGACATGCAACCACTGTAGAATATATAAGGCCTTCATGTAGATTATGGCCCCTTTCTAATATGTTGTGCTGGACATTACTGGGGTAAGGAGACTACATCATTGCAGAGGGTAGATCTGCAGAAGACACATTTACATGGAGATGGGTGTGCTACAGGCTGCAGCATTTGCTGCAGGTAATAGACATAGGAGAAAATGTGAAGACTTTGGAGCACAACAAGCTGTAGAAGTAACTGTGTGACCTGTGTCAGCCTTGTTGTAGAGCCAGAGTGAGAGTACCCTCTACACTCCAATGAAGGCATGTGTTTAAGGTAAGTAAGTATGTTTGTCCTTGCACAAGATGGGTTGTATACATATATATATACCAATTTCTGGCTTGCTGGCATGTATGACGGTAGTCCTTGCTACAAGCAGGGACTTCAAATGTGTATGTTCATTGTCCAGCTGTGGTAATCTGCACTGTGACTCTGAAATGATTGTGTGGTACACTCTTGATATTAGTGGCCCTCATTCGCAATACCTGAGTTGACATTCTCTGTGAATGCATATTACTGCATGACGTGACAATTTATGCACATATACATTTGCTATAGGGATACATGAAGTGTGTTCCTACCTGCAGGCCTGTGACTTCCATCAGTTAAAAGCAGTCAATTCATTTGAGATGCATTGTGAGGGTAAAGAGTGCATGACTCTGTCATTAATTACTGGCTTCCAAATACTGAATATTCAGTGCTACACACCACTGGATTTGAACCCAGGACTGTATGTGGCAAAAATGCACTGTTTATGAGACATTTAACAGACCGGACTACAGAGTCACTGCTGCAGCATGAGTATTTGCAAGATATACAGTATGTGCACACCTACAGGCTGTGACAATCATGTTCTATATCCATCAGTTTGTGCAAGGTTTATATAGATGTAGTTATGCACCAGGTTCCCAATTGCACATGTAGTTTGTATTAATGCCTTAGAAGGTGTCTTTCTACATGTTGCTGATAAAAGAGCACATGTATCTGCTATTGGAGGCCTTGCATCCATTATTATGTCCAAACCAAGAACCAAACCTCCACAACGAACCAAAAATGAAGAAAAAGGAAAATTAATCCAGGCCAACACAGGTTTAATAACGAAACACAGACGAAGGTTTACCTAGGTTTCGTCCACATACATTTTTCACTAATATAATATTTTATAATACAATATATTTATCATTGTTATAGTTGTTGTATAGATTTTTAGCAACTATTATTTATATATTCTACTTATATATATTTATATTCATATATTTATATTTTTATTTAGTTTAGTAGGCAGTATTAAACAGAATGTTCAAAAGTTGTTTGCATTCTATGTATCTATTGTAGGCATTTTATAGTATGCAGTGACAATGTGTATACCTTTAAATTTGATTAATTTTGTTTAATTGTTTAAATGACTATTAGGCAAAGGGCAGGTAAACCAAATACTGACGCAAACTGTGACAAAAAGTTCAGCATATATCCAATAAACCCAATGTGTAATAAATATGGAAACGACTCCAAAGCTCCAAAACCCGATTTTATTACACAAACAATAGATGCAGGTAAGCGCTTTCACTGATATGGCTTCTTCAGACCCATCTACTCAACATAGCTCACCCCCCATTTAAATATATTACTTTGGCGGGAAAGTAGTCCTGTCTTACAAAATTTAAAGGTACAATACATTCCTAACCATATCAAAACATTGTATATAAAATGTAAAAAAAGTCAAATCATATTAAAATATACATATTCTTATCCATCCATATTAATATATAGTGGGATAATAAAAGCTAGCTATAATACATTAACTGTCCAACAGAACAGTTTGAAAATACTGATTTCTAATTAAAAATACATCAAGCTCTTAACCTACAAAAACTTATCACTCTATTATATCTAAAGCACTTACATAAAAAATATATAATGTATGTGTAGGTATAACATATAATAAAAAATATTAATAAACATCTTATTTATGCAATTTCCGTGATTTTAAAAACGGTTTCACTGAAACCATAGCATTCAATCCTGGGGGGGTATCTGACTTAAGTCTAATAATCCAGTTAGCTTCCCTGGTTTCAGTAAACGTCTTAACATCACCCCCTCTAGGTCCTAATAAAATCTTTTCCATTATTAAAAACTGAAAGCTATGCTCATGTCCTTTCTCCATAACATGTCTAGCTAATGCATTGGTTTTGAGCCCAATCCTAATATTGTAAACGTGCTCCCTTATCCTGTCTCTTAGTTTCCTATTTGTCTTACCTACATAGAATGCGTCGCATTCCATGCAGGAAGCCAAATAGACCACATTGGAGGTTTGGCATGTACCTCTTACTTTAAACTGATACTCTCTCATGGAGACCGGATGTATAAACTTGTCATCCTTATTGATATAGTCACAGAAGTTACACTTATTGCACCTCTCCGTTCTATACCCTATCAACTCTTCTTTATTTCTGTCATGTGACGGGTAACATAACAGCCTTTTCAAGTTTTTCTTATTTCTATAAATGAATTTAGGTGCTTCTCCTACAATATTCTTAATTGTGTGGTCTATAGTTAAAACATCCCAATAAGACCTGATGACATCTTTAATTTTTAATACATCACTAGTATAATACAGGGAGCACGCTACGCTATTATTCATAAGATCTCTGCCTCTACTAGAGGAGGCATCCATGGTGAGTTCACTGTTTATCTCATTTACATTGCCAAAATAAGGTGCAGCTCTATTCTGTCTCAATGTATTTATATCAGTAACCCCCCTGGATATATCCAGTGCAGAGTAACCTCTCGATAAAAACCTCTCCTCCAAGTCATCTATCTCATGCTGGAATCCTATACTTGTTGGATTGTACCTGGATATACGCATTGCCTGCCCTTTAACAATATTCTTATATACATAGCCTGGATGCATACTCGTCCTATACAGGAGAGAATTCTTGTGACAATCCTTCCTGTATACACCTGTGTTAACCATACCATTGGGTAATCTTTCCACAAATACATCCAAGAATGGTAATTTGGTATGTGACCACTCATATGTAAACTTAAGATATCCACTTATTGAATTAATATCATCAATGAATTCTTTCAAATCACCTAATGTACCTGTCCATATCAGGAACAAATCATCTACAAAACATCTGAAAAACGGCACAGACGTTCTGTAGCGTTCCAGGCTGAAGATATTTTTGTATTCCCATTCAGCCATAAAGAGGTTGGCGTAGCTATTGGCACATGATGTGCCCATAGCTACGCCATCCTTCTGCAGGTAATATTCACCCTCAAAATAAAAGACATTGGACTCAAGTATCAATTCCAATAGGAACATGAGTAACTCTATCCTATTCTCCCTCATGTCTGAATTGCGTCTCAAGTAATCACTAACCATCCCTATGCCATCTATATTCGTAATCACTGTGAACAGAGACTGCACATCCATGGTAACGAATGTGAAGTCCTGTTCTACTGGCAGAGTCTTTAAAAAATCGTTCAGATCTACAAGGAATTGTTTTGTGTCTCTAAGGACATGGACATTCCTATCTACTAGGGGTCTAAGCTGACTCTCAACATATATAGATAGTGGTTCCGTGGACCACCCTCTACCAGCCACTATTGGTCTATAGGGTGGATTATCCAGACTTTTATGGATCTTAGGGAGTCCATGTAGGATTGGTATCAATGGATGTTGTACGCACATATAATCATACAGTTGTAAGTTAATGATATTTGCTGTAAATAAATCCTGCAAATTATACTGAATCCTGCGCATAATACTATCTACTTTATCCTTCTCTATGTGCATATAATGTCCATCATCATTCAACATCAATCTCATTCCTTTGATGTATTGCTCCCTATCCATTATAACTATCCCTCCTCCTTTATCTGCTGGTCTAATCATTAGTGTCTGGTCATTCATGATTTTTTTCAACGGAGCCCTCTGCTGATATGACAAATTCTGTCTATTCCTGTTATTAACCCTGGTTCTACTCTCATAAATCTTGGAGAATTCATTCTCAACTAATTTACTATATGTGGTTACCAAAGGATGTAAAGGAGGTATAAACATGCTGGGTTTCTTTAATTCCACACTAGGTGGTGCATTCTGACCATTAAAAAATATCTTAAGAGACAAATTACGTATGAACAATTTAAAGTCTCTAACAGTTTCTTCATAGCTACTATTCTTAGTAGGAATAAATGAAAGTCCTTTATTTAGGACTATCAGTTCATCTTTTGTCAAAATATGTTTGGAGATGTTAAATACTAATTGCTCCCCTTCACTTCCCACATTTTCTTTATATTGTGGTTCGTGTGCCTCTCTACAGAATGTTTCCTCTTTTGCCTCCCCCTGCTTACTGAACATACCCTCCCCTCTTGCCTGTCTACTCTGATGGGGAAAGGGTGTGTGACACCAAAGTTATGCACTTCTATTACACTATCATCACCTATCTTATAATTCCTCCCTCTAGTGTTCATCCCAGCATTTACTTCCGGGGTCTTCTTACGCACTACTGGCTCACCATTAATATGGTTACCCCTATCAATTCCTGCTGGGGAACTTCCTTTATGGGATTCATTTACATTAACATTCTGAGCTGATGTAACTGCATTAACCATCTCTTCATTCAAAACACATCCATTCCTGTTAGTAGTTATACTTTTATTCACATTAATTCTATCATCTAGTACTGTAATATTATTACTAACAGAGTCCTCTTCATTTACAATCAAGTCCGCTATAGTAGATGTATTACTCTTAGCCATAGCTGGCACTTCATTTATAACTGGTTTGCTCACAACGTAATTGTCTCTATTAGAATGTCCTGTTGAAGCAGCAACATTTCTGCCCTCGTACCTCGGCCAAGTAAAGATATTCCCTTTATGGAAATCTTGTATGTCTCTGTTCAATTTAGATCTTTTCTGATCTAATAAACGCTTTTCATACTGTGATACACTGTCCAACACTTTCTCAAAATGTTCTTTCAATATTTTATCTGGGAAGCGTTAAAACAACTCGCGTTGTTGTTTAATAACAGCGGCTCTCAAAGAGTCTTCTAGGGGTTTATAGAAATCATTTAGTAGCTCCATATAGCTCAAGCTTACCTGGATATTCAACTTCTGCCATTTATACAGAAGTTCCGGATAAAGGGTGCCGGTGGTAGGCATCTTCAGCACCCTAAGCCCTCTCTGTATAATCTTCCGTTGTATGCAGACGTTGAAATGTTGTCTCTGCGTCTGCATACGTTTCAGTTTGAATAAATCCCCTTCAAGTCTCTCCAACGCTCCTCTCAGTGCTTCACGATCAACTGGCTCATCTCTCCCTTCTTCCATTCCATCAAATTCTACTTGGTACAAAGTTAACGGATTGTAAGCAGAAGCTACCATTTCTTCAAACTTCTCCACGACAGGACGCTCTAGTTTCGTCGTCATCTCTGGTTGTCTTAGTGTGTACGGTAACTCGATAGCTGTGACAGCTCCTGTAGCATCAGTCATGTCCCCGCTCTTGCACCGGCAATAGAAAACAAGTAAAAAACAGTCCAATGAGTGCCAAAATGGGGTAAATACCTCCCTTCTGAGCAGCAAGAAAGTTAAAATGACTATTAGGCAAAGGCTGAATGGGAATACAAAAATATCTTCAGCCTGGAACGCTACAGAACGTCTGTGCCGTTTTAACACAGGTGTATACAGGAAGGATTGTCACAAGAATTCTCTCCTGTATAGGACGAGTATGCATCCAGGCTATGTATATAAGAATATTGTTAAAGGGCAGGCAATGCGTATATCCAGGTACAATCCAACAAGTATAGGATTCCAGCATGAGATAGATGACTTGGAGGAGAGGTTTTTATCGAGAGGTTACTCTGCACTAGATATATCCAGGGGGTTTACTGATATAAATACATTGAGACAGAATAGAGCTGCACCTTATTTTGGCAATGTAAATGAGATAAACAGTGAACTCACCATGGATGCCTCCTCTAGTAGAGGTAGAGATCTTATGAATAATAGCGTAGCGTGCTCCCTGTATTATACTAGTGATGTAGGAAAAATTAAAGATGTCATCAGGTCTTATTGGGATGTTTTAACTATAGACCACACAATTAAGAATATTGTAGGAGAAGCACCTAAATTCATTTATAGAAATAAGAAAAACTTGAAAAGGCTGTTATGTTACCCGTCACATGACAGAAATAAAGAAGAGTTGATAGGGTATAGAACGGAGAGGTGCAATAAGTGTAACTTCTGTGACTATATCAATAAGGATGACAAGTTTATACATCCGGTCTCCATGAGAGAGTATCAGTTTAAAGTAAGAGGTACATGCCAAACCTCCAATGTGGTCTATTTGGCTTCCTGCATGGAATGCACGCATTCTATGTAGGTAAGACAAATAGGAAACTAAGAGACAGGATAAGGGAGCACGTTTACAATATTAGGATTGGGCTCAAAACCAATGCATTAGCTAGACATGTTATGGAGAAAGGACATGAGCATAGCTTTCAGTTTTTAATAATGGAAAAGATTTTATTAGGACCTAGAGGGGGTGATGTTAAGACGTTTACTGAAACCAGGGAAGCTAACTGGATTATTAGACTTAAGTCAGATACCCCCCCAGGATTGAATGCTATGGTTTCAGTGAAACCGTTTTTAAAATCACGGAAATTGCATAAATAAGATGTTTATTAATATTTTTTATTATATGTTATACCTACACATACATTATATATTTTTTATGTAAGTGCTTTAGATATAATAGAGTGATAAGTTTTTGTAGGTTAAGAGCTTGATGTATTTTTAATTAGAAATCAGTATTTTCAAACTGTTCTGTTGGACAGTTAATGTATTATAGCTAGCTTTTATTATCCCACTATATATTAATATGGATGGATAAGAATATGTATATTTTAATATGATTTGACTTTTTTTACATTTTATATACAATGTTTTGATATGGTTAGGAATGTATGGTACCTTTAAATTTTGTAAGACAGGACTACTTTCCCGCCAAAGTAATATATTTAAATGGGGGGTGAGCTATGTTGAGTAGATGGGTCTGAAGAAGCCATATCGGTGAAAGCACTTACCTGCATCTATTGTTTGTGTAATAAAATCGGGTTTTGGAGCTTTGGAGTCGTTTCCATATTTATTACACATTGGGTTTATTGGATATATGCTGAACTTTTTGTCACAGTTTGCGTCAGTATTTGGTTTACCTGCCCTTTGCCTAATAGTCATGTTAACTTTCTTGCTGCTCAGAAGGGAGGTATTTACCCCGTTTTGGCACTCATTGGACTGTTTTTTACTTGTTTAATTGTTTAATTGGAGTGATGGGCGTTGTATATATATATATATATATATACATGGTTTTTAATTGTGACTTCAGTAATCTGAAGAAGTCCTATGTGGATGAAACCTAGGTAAACCTTCGTCTGTGTTTCGTTAATAAACTTGTGTTGGCCTGGATTCGTTTTCCTTTTTCTTCATTTTTATCCATTATTATGTCTTTGGCTTTGTAGTGGTATACTATTGCACCAGATTCCCAGGAATACTCTCTTGTTTTCCATTAAGTTTTATTCAAGGTGCTAAAATGCACTTAATGACTGCAACTGGCAATTACTATGCTTTTTTTAAAGCGCCTGTTTTAAGCAAGAGTTGGGTGGCATGGCAGGTTAATGCACTAGTCTGCAGGTGCGATGGTCTCAGGGTGGGAACATGGAACAGGTGTTTATTTTGTAAATGTATAATAGAATATTAATGACACATAATCAATGCAGCTCTACTTAGCTGAGCTTAGCAAAGCTGCTAGATGTGGCGAGATGCACAGCATTGTGCTAAAAAATATAAAGAAAAGAAAAATGAGGAGATAGGAAAGTGGTGAAATGAGGTGCAAGCATGGGGGGAAATATAGAGGAAAGCAGGTAGGGATGTGCAGGAAGGGTGTAGGAAAGAACCATAGCTATCCATTTCTTGTACAGCAACAACTGTGCACTTTGACAGAATATGCACATGGATTTGAATTCTCACCAACAGAGAGAAGGGTGAGGACAACATAAGTGCATTGTCAAGCTTATTGGACCAAATTACTTGTGTCCAGTGGACACATGGGTGAAATGGACAGTTATGTATATTGCATTTTTTTGGGGGGGGACAGGTCCCCATTTTTTTATTTTAAGGTGTGAGTGGAATGTTGGGGAAGGGAGATAGCTACATGTGGGAGAGGTAAGTGTGTAGGTGAGGATGCATTTGCAGACAGACAAGACAGACAACACAGCAGACAGAGGCAGTACATGACACATGAAGGGGGTAAACACCTTGGAAAGGGAGAGTGTTATGGAATCCAAGTCCCATGTACCTCCAGATAGCAGCAGTATGACTCACATCCCCACCCATGGGACTGTCAGCACTACTTCTTCACTGCCAAAAGGGTGGCAGCGCTGGAGGCTGGGCATCAGGGTGAGGCTGCCCCACCAGGTTGGCCAGCATGCCCTCAATCTGGCACAGGCGGTGATCAGACTAATGGTAGATTATCCTGTGCACCAATACTGGCAACTCATCCTGGGTGGCAACACCCCCACCAACACCGCTCCCACAGGGGGGGCTGGACCCCGTCACATGGGTCAGTTGTACCTGATGCCTCAGGTAGTGCAGGGCAGCAGAGGGGACACCACCATACTGGGTTCGAGGCAAGGTAGGGGGATCAGCTGGAACCAGCTTACCTTGACATGCTATGGTGATAGAAGTATAGCATTAGTTTAAGGTTAGTAATAACCAAGCCACTGTTAGTATTAACAGAATGGAATATTATTTTAATTCAAATACATACATATTAATGTAGAGTATGCATAACACAACAGTAAATAACATAACGGTTAGTATGGTAATAGCATGCCAAAAAGAAGTAAGCTATAAGGGCAACAAAATAGTTTAGCAAAGTATGTTAATAGTGAATCATAATAACACATAACAATATTACATCACATTTTGCAAAAATACAGTTAGTTTAACAACATATGTTAACATTAAATCATGATGATAAATAATTATAAATAAATGAAGATAAGGAATGGGGAGAGTGAGAAAAACATTCTGCTAGTGGCATTGCAGATTATATCCCTGAAAAAACTGATAATAAATCCTCTACAGCTGTGTGATGTCAGTTTTGGTACAGTGACTACAAATCTCCTATAGCTGATGTAGCACGTACATACCTCTCAAGCTGTTAGCAGAGATAAGTATGGGCCAAGCAATACCAAATGCAGATACACAGCTATAGAGAACAGTTTCACATAATTTGGACCTATATAACTACCAAGATGTTTTGTGAGCAGATGTGGTAATACATTGCATTCCAGGAAGTCTTTCTCTGATAATCTTGTGACAGATGGATTAGGCAGTTTTAATTACATTACGAAAAATATTGACACTTGACAGGCATGTTAATGTACAGTACATAAACTAGACAACCATCATGGCTTAGTTGGGAGGCATGGAGATATAACCCAATAGCTGTGACTGCAGTGGTCACTGCAAATAATGTAATAATTGACTGCAGCAACTTAGTACAGATATGCAAGGAATATAGCAATACTGCAAATAAACAGATTTATTTATGAATCTGCAATGCTGGTGAACACTTTCTTGCTATTGTTTTTAAAATGCTGTGAAATCTAAACACAATATCTGCTCATAATATGGACTACCTCACCCATACAGCTTTTCTTCTTGGGGAGAAAGAAAATGTGAGCATTACATGACTGATACTGACAATTTAGTGCTACACATCACTGGATTTGAGCCCATGGCTGTGTGTGAAAAAATGTACTGTGTATAAGGCGTTTACAGACTGAGCTACTGACTCAGTAACTGATACTGGCCTAGAGATAAACTGGAACCATACTATGACCTGAGCAATACAAGTTACAGAACATTCTTCTTGCATTCTAGAGCTATTACAGTGTTATAATTGACTGCAGTGACTGTAGAACACATGCATGGAATACAGCTGTACTGCATATATTAATATAGCTTTATTTTCGAATCAACAATGCTGGTGAACCCTTTTTATTGGTATGACTCTGAAATATCTGTGAAGTCCACACACAATATCTGTCCATGGAATGGGCTACCTCACCCATATACATTTATTACCTGAAGGAGGAGAAACAGAGGGCATTATGTGACTGATATTGGCCTGGAGACAGCCTTGGAAAGTGCCATGAGTTAAATGATACAGTTTACAGACTATTAGTTTTGTATTCTACGGCTATTACAGTGTTGCACTTGACTGCAGCAACCTTACCATAGACATTCAATGCATACAGCTCTACTGTAATGGTTATGACAACACAATCCTACTGCACACCATTTTCCTTACTGTTATTGGTATTGCTTATTGTTTATTGCACTACAGTTGTTATTGTTCATTTATTGCACTACAGCTCTAATAGCCTATTTATTGCACTACAGTTATACATGTCCATTTATTGCACTACAGTTTATCTTGTGCATACTTTATTACAGTAAATGCTTTTCCATTTCTTGCATATTGCACTACAGTTAGCATAATACATCAGTACTTACCACACTCACGGTGCAACCTAGCCAGGTGCCTGGCATGGGAATCGACAGCACAAGCCCTCTCAGCTGCAGGTGTTGGGAGAGAAGCACATCATTATGCATACCAGTTTTGCAGACATTCAGCTTGCATATTTGTAAAACAGAGGAATAATTACTTACATATTTGTGGGGCATTCCCTGCTCTAGCTTCTTGGACCCAGGTGTCCAAGGTTCCCCTCTTTCTCCTCTTCAGGTCATCATAATGGTGATAACACTGCTCACCTGTGTGGGGGGCCTCCACCTTACACTCTGAGCCCTGGAAACCATCATGTAGCAGCCTAGGTTTATGTTTTTTTTTTTACCAGGATCCCAACCATGACAATGGACCCCTGAATACCTCACTTCTGTGCATAAAAAGAATGCACCTTCACCAGCACTGCCTGCCATATCAACAGTTGATTGAACTCCAATGAATGGTGCAGAATTCCTGACTATTGCACTTAATATAGGCTGGTTTTCCACTCTTACACTTCATTGAGCAACATTCAAAAAAGCGCTGCATAGCTTAGGGTGCAAACCAAATAAACAGAGCTGAGCAGTGCAAAAACATGCACAGCTGTGGTTTTGGTGAAGCTTAGCAGGGGACAAACATTGGTAGCCATTAGCAAGTTTATGCAGTGCTTAGCATGGTTGAGCACAGCTTAGCAGAGAGCAGCAGTGCCATATTTCACAATTTTGTTATTAAATTAAACAAAAATTGTACTTTAATTACAAAAGCTGTGGGCTGAGACCCAGGACCTACTACACATAAGGCCATAACTCTACCCATTTAGCTATTTGTGTATTATGAAAACTAGTATACCTTCATATATATTACTAGGCTACTTGTTAGCATAGCTGAATACTGCACAGCACAAACACTGTATGAAACCTATAAATAAATAATTAATTACATCCAGTTTCTATTTTTAGATGTCTGACAGGTGTTGGCTGCCTATATGTAAGCGTGGCTTGGCATTGATGTGCTCCACACCACCCAAACATGCAGAAAAATAATAAAAAAAATAATAAAACCGTATAATTTATATATTATACATTTAATACAATTCACAGCATTTCAACAGTGGCAGGGTGCATTACAATGAGTCACACCATGCACATAACATCTGACCAAACATCCACAACCACAGGTAGCCTCAACACATCTCCCTACACTGCTTCAATATCCCTGTTCCTATGCTCTCCCTCGGCAGCATGCCATCATTAATATGCATGGCACGCTGCTGAGGGGGAAGAGTGGCCATGTGCAGATACTTTCCGTGTATGCTCTACACGGTGCCTAAAGGGAGTGTATTAAATCCTGGGGTATATTTAAAAAAAAGAAGTTAATGAAAAAAGAAAACTACCAGGTTTGACTAAAAATATTTTTCTAAGTTTATTTTTATTATTATTATTATTAATATTATTATTATTGCTATTATAATGGTAATAAAAAGCAAGCACTTCTTAGGCTGGCCAGTAGATTGGTTGTAACACAGTTAATCATTTGTCTTGTTTAAATGTAAAGCAGTGGATAAATTGTAGAACTTTAAGATCCTAAAGAAGGAATTATTTTACTGTGTCCAAATGCTAGCTGTTGAAATTTCGGGTCTATATTATAAAGCCAAAAGCTCTAAAGAGCAAGTACAAGTACATCAACACATAAAGAGTGATGTACAAAAATAGTGAAACACGTATTTAGCAAAAATCAGAACATTGAACATATTTGTTTGGCCAGCAGCGCAATCCTGGGGATAAGGAATATCCTTTTCCCCACTGTAGTGCGGTCTCGGATTTGGTATATTTAAGAAGGAGGGGTGTAAGCCACCCTGCAAAAGTGTATTATTTTAGTTTTATTAAGCTAATTTATGTATACCTGCATGGCGCTGTTGTTTAAAGAAACACGTTCGGTGTTTTGATTTTCGCTCAATATGTGTTTCGCTAGTTTTGTACATCGCTCTTTATGTATCGATGTTCTTGTATTCGCTCTTTAGCGCTTTTTGGCTTTATAATATAGACCCGAAATTTCAACATTTTCAGTGTTTTCACATTTTTTTAGTTTTTGTATTTAGTAATTTTACAATACAGAGTACTAATAAGATGGTTTCATGAGAAACCTCTAAATTGTCCAGATTTTTGCAAAATGTCCTGTTATTTGCTTCATATTTTGGTCTGGTCTGTTCCTCATAAAATGTGTTGTTTTCTGGTAAATCACTGAAGATTAAAGTCAGTAAATAATAATATCCATTTGAGTTTCTGACTTCATATCCTTAAATAATAATAGTAGTTTAAAAGCATTATGGGACACAATTCAAAACTTTCAAAACTTTTCAAGTCTTAAATTTAATGAGAACAAAACAAATGTATTGCTTATAAATACTAATAAAAAAGATCTAAATAAAAAATACCATAAATATATCTCTACCGATAATATAATTAAATACTTGGGAATTATAATAACTAACAACCTAGATACTACAATTGAAACAAATTATAAAGAGACCTTAAATAATATTAAAAATCTAATACAAAGATGGAATAAATTCTTCTTTTCAATGGAAGACAGGCTTTATATAATTAAAATGATCACATTTCCAAAAATTCTTTATGTCATACAAGCTTGTTCTTTGCCACTAGCTAAATCACACCTAAAACAATTAAATGATTTAATGGTAAGATTCCTATGGTATCCAAAAAAAACAAGGATAGCTATGAAGTATCATCTAGATGATTGGGATATAGGTGGCATAGGTTTACCAAATATAGAAATATATTTGCATTCATCCATTATTAAAACAATATCATTATGGCTAAATACAAAATATACATCAAAATGGAAGCTAGTTCATGAGAGAATCTGGTTAAAATCAGGATTTGTAGTAGCAAATAAGTATACACATTTCATACCAAACAATTTTCTATGGCTGATGAAGGAATATATGATGATACATAAGAATAAAAATATAAGTTCCAAATACATTATTTATACATTAAAAATTTTCCAAAATCTTATTAATAGCAATCCTGATATTAAAGCATGGTCATTTCTTTTATATCCAGTAGCGTACACACAAGGTAATATAATAACATTTAATATGGAAGTAGTCAACATGCTTAAAGAAAAGGGATTAATATATTGGCATCAATTGCTAAACTCTGGAAAACCTCTGACAATAGACCAGATTAAACAGAAATTAAATATGGAAGATAGTCCGTGGTTACATGTACAAGAATTAAGACAGTATATATTAAGCAAACAAGAAACAATGCAACCATCAATAAGACAAAATGTTCCTAACCTTATAGAACATATAATATTACTAACGAATCAACCCATTACTGGAAAGGGATACTTATCATCTATTTATAAAACAAACAAAAAAATAAAAATGCATAATAATGACAAAATATGGAATTATTATAGATCAGTTAATGGACATGTGTCAAATGACAGAGATAAAAAACTAATTCTTCTCTCTCCAAAGCAGACATCACTTTCATTACATTGGAGACTTTTAACATGGCAATTCATACACAGATCTTATGTAACCCCTCATAAAATGTAACTTATGTTTAAGAAAAATATTGGCTGCTGGAGATGTGATTTATCAATAAAAGAAGACTGGCAACATATGTTCTACGAATGCCATTTGATTAAACCATATTGGGATAAAATAAATTATTTTCTGCAAATGGTATTCAATGATAAATTCCAGATTTCCAAATCTATTATTTTGTTTAATGCACCCGTACCCGACTGTGTGCCAAGAACAAAATATGTAATCGTATGGACTCTCCTAGCTATTGCAAGGAAAAACATTACATCAAACTGGAAATCCAAAGCTTCTCCAACTTTTAAGCAATTCATGAATATGGTGTCAGCAGTATCGCAATTGGAAATGAACACTATTAAAGGAAGAACCGAAAGAACTACATCATTATACGTAGCATGGCAAAAAGTAACTGAAATACTGGAGAATAATGACTGCAGCAGATTATAATCAGGAAACAATTGTATAGAAAGTCAATTATATGTCAACAATAGACACCCTTGTAAATACTATATTTTGGTTTTAATGTTTGATATCTGTTTAGAGGTTTTAGCCTACCTTTTTAAATAATTTGTAAATACTTCATTGTCATAAATAACCTGCATTCATGTTTTCTTGTTTTTGGAAATGAATAAAAATATTAAAAAAAAAAAGAAAATGTAAGCTATCATAAATCCTGTTATTCTAGCAAGTTTCTAATGTGTAAGAGCAATGTTTAAAATCTGATGCTATTTTTGAGCCTTCACCCTCCCCCCATTGTTTTAGACTTTGTCCAGATTTCTTGCACTAAGAGGTTGGGAGGTGCATTTCAAGATGTTACTTATTTGGTGGCAGAACATCTATGGTGATTTACATTTGCCTGCTTTACCTCTGACTGTTTCATGGGGAATGGGGGAGGTGTTACCATAGTTAGAATAAACAAATAATATTTAGATTCATAAAAAGTTACTAGGCTTGCAGAGTGGAGGTGGGTAGACTGAGGATCATAGTCCAAATTCCTAGTTATCCCTAAACATTATCTTAAGTGACTTGCTTAAGGCCACACACCAGGCAAATGAGGGCTGAGGAAGTCAAACCCTGTACCACCGGAACTACAACTGAAAGCCTCAACCCCCATGCCAACAGGTGGACTAGAATCAAAGGACCTTACCAGAAATTATATGTAGACAAGCTGATGTTCTAACAATATATTTATATGTGCCACTCTCAGTTTTAATCTACCTTCTTGTCATTATGGCATTGTTTGTATATATTGCCATCACATTAACACATTAATTCATGGTTGCTACTTAGTGGCTGAAACATAGGGGGAGTTTCAAACTCCTATTATTATAATTAATAGTCTGCCATGCAGTTTGGGTTTCATATGGTTTCATTTTTCACACATGCTCAGTGTCTGTTAGCTGTCCTTTTAGCTGTACTACACTGCATATACCAAACTGCACTTATTTTAGTGTGAATTAATTTGGCCTAACTGTGAAATGAATAGAGATGTGGACTTGTATTGAAGTTTAACACCGTATTTCCTTGCTCATTATTACCAATTGCATTACTCCACATCACAGTGACATCAGACACTGATGGGGTCTTGCTCATCAATGTGCAGAAAGTATTATGGTTGAGCAGTGGTGACTGTATCTATTAATCATAGCCTGTCTCATTAAGTTAAAAAAGTGAAGACTGAAACCCAGAAATAGGGCTAGTTAAGAAAGGCCCACATTCCCTTCCCTATTTCACTTTTACACTTCATACCAGGAACTTTTTCTTATAAAGTGCTTTATGTTACCTTATCGTCTGTTTGAATTTCTGATTTTCTCTTAACTGCTCATTATCACCATTCATCATCATCTTTCAGCTGTTCCCATTAGGGGTCGCCACAGTGGATCATCTGTTTCCATTTCTTTCTGTCCTCTGCATCTTGCTCTGTCACACCAACCACCTGCATGTCCTCTCTCACCACATCCATAAACCCTATCTTAGGCTTCCTCTTTTCCTGTTACCTGGTAGCTTCATCCTTAGCATCTTTTTCTCAATATACTCAGCATCCCTCCTCAGCATGTTCAGACCAACATAATCTTGCCTCTCTGGCTTTGTCTCCAAACCTTCCAACCTGGGCTGACCCTCTAATATACTTATTCCTAATCCTGTCCACCCTAGTTACACCCAGTGCAAATTTTAACATCTTTAAATCTGCCACATCCAGCTCTTGTCAATGCCACTATCTCCAACCCATATAACATAGCTGGTCTCTTTACCCAATTGTAGACCTTCCCTTTCACTCTTACTGGTACTTGTCTGTCACAAATCACTCCTGACACTCTTCTCCACCCATTCCATGCTGCCTGTACTCTCTTCTTGACCTCTCTTCCACGCTCACCATTACTCTGAACTATTGATCCCAAGTATTTAAACTCGTCCACCTTTGCCACCTCTACTCCTTGCATCCTCACCATTCCTCTATCCTCCCTCTCATTCACACACATATATTCTGTCTTAGTCCTGCTGACCTTCATTCCTCTTCTCTCTAGAGCATATCTCCATCTCTCCAGGGTCTCCTCCACCTGTTCCCTACTCTCACTACAGATCACAATGTCATCTGCAAACATCATAGTCCACGGGGACTCCTGTCTGATCTTGTCTGTCAACCTGTCCATCACTATTGCAAATAAGAAAGGGCTCAGAGCTGATCCTTGATGTAATCCCACCTACACCTTAAACACATCCATCACTCCCAACGCAGACCTCACCGCTGTCACACTACCCTCGTACATATCCTGTACCACTCTTACATACTTCTCTGACACTCCCAACTTCCTCATACAATACCACAACTCCTCTCTAGGCACCCTATCATATGCTTTGTCTAAGTCCACAAAGACACAATGCAACTCCTTCTGACCTTCTCTGTACTTCTCCATCAACACTCTCAGAGCAAACATCGCATCTGTAGTGCTCTTTACCGGCATGAAACCATACTGCTGATCACTAATCATCATGTCCCTTCTTAACCTAGCTTCCACTACTCTTTCCCATAACTTCATGCTGTGACTAATCAATTTAATCCCTCTGTAGTTACTACAGCTCTGCACATCACCCTTATTCTTAAAAATCATCATCACCATTGCATTTTATTATTCTGTTTAGTTTTTCTTACTTTGTGAGGAACGTGATTTTATTTTGAAATATTTCAATTTGAAAGTGGACTGTATGCTGCGGCTTCCTCAGAATGACATCATTAGCCCAGCAGTATAGTACTACAAAGTAGTAATGAAATGAAAAGACCTGCTATGGAAGTGCACTTAGAAGCAAAACATAAGTTAATAGATAACTGAATGAATACTAATAGTATATATGTTAAGATACAGTGAAGAGGGCAGGGGTTTTGTTTCCACACCAGGTGCTTGGATTCTGAGGCTAAAGTGCTACATTCCTGAGATGGTCTCCTCCTTGTTAGTTTTCCTGTAATGCTTGGTCAAGTTTCCCATAGTTAGGATGAAAACCCTGATCAGCAAAAGTGTATTAATAATAATAATAGGCAAAATGATATTCAGATATTTATGAAAATGTAAAATTAAGTTTGAATATGAAAAGCAAACTCATAGAAGAAGTGCTCAGTTCTTAATAAGGATGATAAAATTTTCCACAGGGATTTCTATGAATGGCTGTCCATACATAATTACAATCTACTTTTATGAATGTTTACTGCTTGTTTGGATGGTTGTAGAGTGATATAAATAATTATAAAGTCAGAGGAAACAAGTCTCCAGTTTACATTCTTGCATGACTCGTGACTCAAGCATCTCCTCATCTTATGACACTGTTTAAGAAACTAGTTTATGGCTTAGCAATACAACCTTTGAATTTACTCCTCTGAAATTATCTGGACTGAAGGCTTAGTGATCATGAATGCAATCATATGTCCCAAAAGAGATAGGCTGGGGGGTATTTAGAAACAATTAGTGAAAAGTATTATTTGAAATGACATGATGAGTGCTGATGCCAAGGGGGGGGGTGGTGATTCAGAGGCACAAGTAGGCAGAGTACACTATACCAGCTACAGGGCTTTTCCATGGTATGCAAATGAATACATAATAGCATACACATGAGTATCATCCTGCTAATGAGATGCATAGTATATGCAAATGATGAAATAAAATATGGCAGAGTGATTCAGGAATATATGAATTTAACACAAAGAGCTACAGCACCATCCCATTCAGAATGCCTGGATTTCTCCACATATAAGAACTTTACTTGCACTGCTATGCTAGGAGGAGCATCAGTTTTAACTGAATAGCAAGTATTAGTAGCCTCTCTCAGATCCAGTGCCTGAAACATTGTACTCCACTACCCTACACATCACAGATGTATCCACCAGTGATTGATATACCAGAATTTCGATGACCAAGACAATGACAGACACTAGCATGGGGACAGAGACACCATGTAGAACTTAGCAAGCATATGCTACACATACAAGAGTCGTGTGAAGACGGCATAACCCATTTCGCAGGAATCTTTAACCATTCTTGCTAAAGGGACATTTCAGCATCTGACAAGAGCATATAAGATATTTTGCAGTCATCAATCTCAGGGATCTTACACCCATTCATTGATATGATGTTGCAGCAGATGGAGAACCAGAAATGTTTTTTCATGGACAGAATCAGACAGCAAGAACTATGCAGGTATTCTACAATACAGACATTTCTCTGATGTCCCAAAGGTCATTGATTGCACCCACATCCCCATCAGGGGTCCTACTGGTCCACATGGCATCCAGTTTATCAACTTGAAGGGCTTCCACTCCATTAAGTACCAGGTTGTGTTTGGTGCTCAAGCTATTATATACAATTGGTCTGTGTGCCATCTAGACAGTGTCTTTGAATCTCATATCTGACAAGTGTGTCCTCTACCAGTTTTTCATCCATGATGAGTTCCCACTGGGCCATCTTGTAGTAGGTATGTACATTGCTAGTTATGCCAGACAGAATATGCTGTTCCTATTAATTTATGCAGGGGGCAACTTATAATGATTTGTACTGCTTCTCATTGCATGTGGTACAGGATATTCCTTGAATCATGGCTAATGACCTTGGCTAAGATAATATACAGCACCATGCATTTTCCGACACAGAATACTGTTGCATGTGTGTTTAGACTCCAGAAGGTACACTTCTCTTCTTGGAAAGAGTTGATAGTGCAATGCAGTATACAGCATAGACCATCAGTCCGTAATTTGTGATGTGTGCCACATTTTGTATTTAGGAACACCAATAACATTAAAAAAATGTTGGAATTTAATAAAAGTGAATACAAGAAGGCTGATATAACTAAAAATGGTATGTTTTGCTGCCAGAATTGTAAGGTTTGTCGTTTCATATCTGTAGGTTCTAGTATTGTTGTAGCCAGCCACAATAGAATTTTTGAAGTACCTGGATATGTAGATTGTAATTCATGTGGTTTGGTTTATATAGGCATGTGCACAGCATGCCCTGCTTTTTATGTGGGTATGACTACTCGTAGTCTCAATACCCGCATAAAGGAACACTTATATAGCATGAAGTGCAAAGATGAAAAAAATGCTCTATATAAACATTCCAGAAATTGTAATTTGTTTAAAAAATTTGTTTTTTCAGTACTCGAAGTTTGTGAAGCTGACAATAGGGCTGGGGATTTTAAGAATATGTTAGAACAAAAAGAAACATTGTGGCAGATCAGGTTAAATTCTGATAAACATCCTGGGTTAAATGAAGCAATAAATGTGAAATGTTTTTTAAAATATAGAAAGCTAAGTATAAATAAGGAATATAACATATTACAATTATTTAATTCAGTATGAATTGTGAGGAGTTTTTAATATATTTTTAATTGAGTTGATTAATTAATTGTTTAATTGTTTTTAATTATGTGCTGATTGAGTATGTATTTAAATGGGTCAAAATCAGTTTGTAAAGTATTCTGATGAAGTCGTGTGATGAAAGCGTTTATTAAAGTGGATTCTACGCTATTTTTTGACTGGGACATTATTATTGGTGCTGTTACAAGTATATTGCATTTCGTTTTGCTACTTTATCCGTTTTGCTACCTTTAGTGAACTAACTTGTCTAGTATAGTTCATTTTTCTTTTTATGTGTGCCATGTTACTTAGTATAGCAGTTACAACTTGGGAATATCATAGTACTGCCCAACAGACCTGTTGCAGAAGATGAGAAGGAGTCATGAGCAGAGACATCAAAGGAACTGACTTCATTATCACACCATTCAAGGCCGAGGGAGGTATAATTTGTTGCAGTACTGGCAATGATATATCATCTGGCTCAAAACTATGGGCCAATGTTAAGAATAATGTAGGATAACAATGATACTTGCATTACCATGCACAGACTATGCTTTAACAGCATATATTGCCTAGCCACACTATGCATTAAACATGACCTTACCCATGCATACCAGAGAAATGGGCAGGGCACAGTCATCATTTGCATAGGTGGGGTGAGCTATAATGACTGCTAACAGCAATGCTTCCATAGGTATAAGGATCTTTGGTATTGGCTAGAGTAGCCATACCTGCAGAGTCAAGAATAAAATATTCCAGTGCTGAGGTGGAGCCTCCATGCTATGATCATTGGTCAGGTGTGCCTCCTTATTGTCAGGGCTGAATGTTTTCAATATGATAGATGGTAGATGGTATAGAGTTTCCATAGCATGTATGTGAACCCTGCTGTGGCTCCCCATATTAATCACTAATAGATGGATAGCACCTATACTACTGTCCTGTTATAGTCACTCATAGCATTGATGCCCTGTACCATTCCCTGACATACCTTGTCCCAGAAAGCCTTTTTGCCCTTTCTTCAAAAGGATATCTGTGCCATGTTTGTACAGGTCCTACTACTGCACATTCCCTTGTATGATGAATGTTTCTATTGGTTGCCTTTGTCTTCATTCTATGATAAGATATTGTTATACAAGTTGGTCAGAGTGCATGTGTGTGTGTGTGTGTGTGTGTGTGTGTGTGTGTGTGTGTGTATGTGTGTGTGTGTGTGTGTGTGTGTGTGTGCGTATGTGCACATGTGCGTGTATGCGTGTATGCGTGTCTGCGTGAGTGTGTGTGTGTGTGTGTGTGTGTGTGTGTGCGAGTTTGTTTGTGTGAGTGTGTGTGTGCGTGTGCACATGTGCGTGTGTGCGCGTGTGCATGTGAGTGTGTGTGTGTGTGTGTGTGTGTGTGTGTGTGTGTGTGTGTGTGTGTGTGCGTGAGTGTGTGTGTGAGTGTGTGTGTGTGAGTTTGTGTAGACGGGTACTCTAGCCAGATGCCATGTCTCAAAACTATACCCCGCTTCCATACGGTACCCACATACCTATCTGCTATTGTGCTGTGAAGATTCCAACCTATTTCTTTACTGTTAGCATTAATGGGCATACTTGTCAACGTCTTAGAGCAAGAAATCTGGACAAAGCCATCAATAATGAGGGGACAAAAGCCAAAAATAAGGACACTTTTTAAATATTGCCCTTACAAACTTAGAAAATTGATAGAATAACAGGTTCTGCATTAGCACGGATTTTTCTGAAGGATGTGAAGTCTGAAACTCAAATATATGTCATTATTTTCTGACTTCAACCCTCAATAATTTTTCAATGATTTTGCAGAAAACCACAATTTTATGAGAAAAGGACCAAAAATATAAGGCAAAAATCTGGACATTCTGCAAAAATATGTACAGTTAAGAAGTATGACAATGGGCATATTACCACTGCCCACCATCTTGCAGTACTGTGCTGTGGTGACATCTAGTGGTGCTGCATAGATCCTGTGACATCACCACGTTGTGCCCTATGTACTAGTGGCATAGTTTCCCCTCTAGAATGTCTTGGGGTTTGTGTTCATAAGCCATAGTGTGTCTGCCCCACATGACACTAACTTGTCATTCTGTGGTGTTATGTTCTTTGTCTGGCTGAGTACATTCCCAAATCAATGCAGTGACTCATTATCCTACTGTGCTATATTTTCCATCAAGGTGATACCCTCAGTAGACAGTAACCTATCAAGTCCTCATATTACATTACTTTACCAAGTTTACATTTTCCCATGTGTCTGTGTTGCTTCCATGCAGAGCTGAGATACATTATGAGTTGTCTTATCTTCTTTCACTATCACTACATTGCAGTGCAACACCTTCTCTACTGAATTCCTATTCTTGACTTGCTTATTTTAACACAGCTTCCCTCAACATGGTGACGACACTTTTTACTGCGTCACAAAAGGGCTAATAGCATGATGATTATGATAAGGAGGTAATTTAGTGTGACTGTCTTTGAATTGCTGCCACAAAACATTGTAATATCACAACCAATCAACTCTGCCATGCTCATCCCTACCTATTCCCAGGCTAATAGGACATGTGCACACCATGCTTGTGCAAGGTCACTGCAATGCCCATGCAATCACCAATCAGTGCTAATCTTACATTTGATGCACCATCACTGTCCATTGATGCACTTCAAGTGGCACATGACACAAGGCTGTAAACATGGATGTATCATTTTGCCTCCCTCTCTCTCTTTTCACTGTTCTGGTTTTATATTCAACATGACTTTTGCCTGATGCATCCAAATCGATAAGATCATTTTACATGTACTGTATAACATCTCCGAGGAGCAGCTGCTGGACCATTAATATGGTCTCTTACAAAAGAGTGAGGCCTGCTATCAGCTTGCCATAGCTCATCCATCAGTCTGACAAGCAGTGCAAGTACTGGTATAGTAACCTGCAGAGACATTCTTCTAACCTGATTTACCAGTAGTATGAGTTAAAGATTAGGAAGAGTTAGCCAGTATTTTACAGTAAGAATGGTACAAAAGCTGTATTAATTTCTCCTCTATTAGCAGGGTCACATTGTACCGCATAATATTTATTTCTTTTACAGCAACCAGTGAGCTAGTCTTCTAAAGAAGAAGGTCTGACCTGCTGTCCATGTGGTGAGGTTTGTACACTGCAGCCATGCCATTCAAGTGTTACTAAAATTGTGTTAGTCAGAGACATGCACACTAATGACTGTATTTTTTTTCTGTTTTTGTCTCCCCTTCTACAGGTTCATCTGTGGAGGGAGATGCTCAATGATGGTAGTCACCTAAACTTTCAGCTACTGATGTTCCTCATGCTGGGACACCAATGATCAGCAGGCCTGTCTCTTAGCAAGGGGATGATGATCACCCTGCTAAACACTATCTGAATGACTCACTGGTTTCCTTCATGGCCACTTCTCATAGGTTCGTAGGTAACTACTTGGCCTGATATCCTTGTTGGCCTTTTTGTGCCTAGGCAGTTTCACTTTTGGTGAGTGAATTAATCTTTCCTGTTTGTTGTCAGATTGGTGTTATCCATCCCATATTTGATAACTACATATTACTCCTAATGAGAATAACTGGGATCATACCATAGATAATTTGAGGGGAGACATGCATGTGATAAAGCATTAAGGTGCTCCCTCTGTCCAATAGTAATACAGGGGGAAGTCCTCAGGTAGATTTTCTGTTCTCCATCCATAAATCCAAGCTATGTTCAAATATTGACAGGATGCCTTGTATGCCAGACACAGGTCGCCTTTTAGCAGTCTGTAGCATACAGAGTATAGTGACTGGGCTTTGAGTCTGCCCATGGAGGACATATTGTTTAGGCCTTGCATTCTTTTAGCAAGGTATCTCTGTGAGGTGTTCCAGTTGCTGCATGTGTCTGGACTTATACGTGCCAAACGGGGCACTGTACTCAATGATTGCCTTAATGAGGACTGAGGAACAGGGAACAATGACATCCCTAGATCTAGATATATATAGGGATTCATCTTCTGAGAGTGGCCTTGAAGGGTCCCCTCAGTATCACGTGAGAAGGTTGGTCATGTCTGAGGTGTGCCAGTAGGTGGACTCACACTGGGGCCAAAGAGTGCCTTCTGACACAGATCATACAGTCATACAATGAGTCAGTCACAGTCATCAAGATGTCAGGGGCAGTGTGTACCTATGACGTCCTCAACATAAATGAATGGCAACTGCATTAGTAAGTGTAAGTATATCTCCCCTGGGCTGGTCAGATAGGTTATTTGTACTCCACCCTATAAGCCACCATGATGATCCTCTTCTTTGTGTCACTCCTTATACCCTGACTGTAGTCCATTCCTCCTTGTCTCTAGTTTTTCCTTCTCTGTATGTCTGTGCCTCTCAGATGTTATCCCACCTTTTTTGCACATTCAGCCCCATCTGTGTTTTATGCTTATTTGCCTCTGCTGCATTTCCTATTCCCTCTTTCCTTACCACACAAGATATCTGTTACTACTTGTATCTACACCTTCTTTTTCAAACAAGTAAAATGTGAACATGTCCCAGAAAAAAACAAAAAAATGCCCTTGCTCCTCAGTGTACCTATCATTCAGATTACTGCTGTGCCTGCTCCCCCTTTCTTTTCTGCCTTTCCTATCTTACCCTTTGCTCCCCATTTGTATGAGGAACTGGGGTGGCACATTTTTATACTGACTTCTGTTGTCTGCTCACAGAGTCCAATATGGCAGCCATGAAGTGCTTCCCTGTGCATTTGAATACGCATAGCCCCTGACATGCCACCATACTGCACTTTTCATGTTGATCACATTGCTACATGTAGCATGGCCATTTCATTTCAGTATCACTGCTACTGTTAGTAATGTGGCTGTTATAATTTACTCTGCAAACCTTTGTCTGGAATGCATGCAGTATACCAATCATAATACATAGCTAAGCAGTTATGGGCCACATTGTACTCCCCCTTCTTTGATACTTAGCTCTGACACTCTGTACTACAAATCTATCTGAATACCCCCTACATTCCTGACAACACAATTGCATTACTAAATCAATATTTATCATAAAATTTAAAAAAAAATCAAAATAAAATCAACTTTGTTCCAATGTATGGATGTCCTTTCTCTGAAAAAAATACTTTATAATTTGTAAATTTAAGGAAGAAAATATTTATGCATTTGGTATGATTAAGCAAGAATAGGTATAACTAACAATGACTTTATTAACACACACACACACCTTGGAGCAGATAGTGCATGCTCCAACAGGAGGATAAAACATTCTGGATCTAGTACTCTCTTATAAAAATAAACAGGAAATTACGAGTTCTACTTAAGTCCAATAAGATGAGATATAAGGTCAGGATAGCCCTGTAGCCTATGGACAATCCCAAGGCCTTCTTTAGCTATGTCCAAATTCTTAAAATAACACACAGCAGTCTGTTGAACTGCTGATGAGTAGCACTTTCTTCATTGATCATTGACAAATTTAGCTCAGACTTTACCCCCACCCCCCTCAACAATCATTCCCCTCCAGAAGAGTAGACCATTATCCAACCCAGGGAACTACAGACCCATCAGTCTAACAAGCCTAATATGCAAAGCCATGGAATGAATTGTCATGGAATTGATAAACAAGGACATTGATAACCTACAGACACTAGACCCATCTTGACAATTTGTTTTTTTAAGAGAAGGTCATGCCTATTAAACTGGTAGACCTATTTGAGAGGGTCACCAAGGCAATGGATGAGGGTAAAACAGTGAATACTGAATATCTTGACCTAGCCAAGGCATTCAATACAATACTCCACTCAGGCGTTGTTGACAAGCTGTCTTAGCTAGGCATAAATCCCTGTGTAACTCATTGGATTGCTGGCTATCTCACAGAGAGGACCCAAGAAGTCAGGATTGGTGAGACCACCTCCATCAAGAAACTGGTCACTAGAGGAGTATCCCAAGGCTCTGTGCTTGGCCAGCTCCTGTTTGGAATCTACTTCTTAGAAGTCAAGGCTAACATTCAAAGCCCCTGGCTCATCATGTTCACAGATGAATGTAGATTGGGAGATATTACAGATTCCCCCCAAGATACCAACATCTTGCAAGAGAGTTTTAACACAGACAAATGACTGGTGATGCACCCACGGCATAACTCAATGTCAAAAAATGCATTATAATGCCATTTGGTAAACTGTCAACCCAATTTTTTTTTTATTTTTATTTTTTTTATTTAACATTTGTTGACCGGGAAAGTCCGACTAGGTTCCACAGATCCTGTTTTCAGCGGTGGCCCAGGGAGAAATGCTCCAGAATTATTATTAATTATTAAAAATTAATTATTCTATCGATAAAACACCCCTATGAGTCAACCCAGTAGTAAGAGATCTGGTAACATATGTAGACAGCAGTCCTGCCTTTGATCATCATGTTGCTAAGATAGCAAGAAATCATTCAATGTCACCCAAATTATTGGTTAGAGTGTTGCATCCAAGTCCAAGGAAGTTATAGAACCACCTTGCTAGGCCCTTATCAGACCTACAACTGAATACAATGCCCACTTTGGGATGCATCTTATTAGACACTTGCAACAGTTAGAATGCCCACAAGGGTTTCTCACCAGGAGAATTCAGGGCATGAATACCCTGTCCTACACTGATCATCTAAAGGTTCTGCCTCTGTATTCAGTCACTTAACTAGACATTGCTCCTAGGTCAGCCCTGAAAAGAGACTGTTTGTCCAGTGGCCATTCCTGGTTAACAAATGGGTGTTATTAATTTGCTAATATGGAAAAATGTTTATAATGAAAAAAGAAGTATATGTATAATAATAGTGAAAAGAAGTGTTCCCAGATTACTTTAGAAAAGTAGGCTAAATGTAATTCTTTTAATTAGCAATAAATAAAGCACACATATTTTGCAAGTTAAACTGTAGAAAATGTGCTTATGAAACAAGACATTGTATTTATAGAAGAGATATGTACATTTAAAAAAAATGAATGAACTATTGGTCTTTCAGAGATGTGGGGCCACCCAGAGCAGCTTCTCATACAGTAACCCACTACCCCCCACAGCAGCCCCTCCCCCGCCATTCCAGTGTTCCATTACTTAGCTATTTCTCCCCATTACCATAAATGCTGTTCACACCTCTCAGTGTGCATACTGTTTCCCTGTTTACTTCTGCAGTGATTACAGATATTTAAATAAAATTTTTAAATTAAAATTTTATGCCACAAGCCCTGATACAGACTTAACATGAGCAATAAACTTCTCTAGCCTTGAACCTTACATTCATTGAAATGGCATTAAAGCATACATTCAAAGAAAATGCATCTGGTCAGTGGAGGATTAAGTTTACCTTTGGCTGTCTTTAAACCACAAATCCCTTGCACACATTTTTAGGACTATGTATACATGCATGGTTCTTTGATTTATCTTCCTGATTTCATTTAATTATATTCCTTATGTAATACAGCCCCACTTGTTAGAATGTTTTA
This sequence comes from Protopterus annectens, assembly GCF_019279795.1. Taxonomy (NCBI): domain Eukaryota; kingdom Metazoa; phylum Chordata; order Ceratodontiformes; family Protopteridae; genus Protopterus; species Protopterus annectens. The sequence goes on along the minus strand of NC_056732.1, from coordinate 1,144,470,563 downwards.
AATTTGTAGTTTTGAACATTCTTCCAGTAAGCAATGAAACAAAGTGTATGAACCAGTAATGACAAAACTGCCCATTTCAGAAAATTTCAACCGTAAAAGGTCACTCAGACTTCTTTCATTACAATCCACCAATATCGGTCAATATGCACAAGCTCTGCAGAAGTAAAAGTCATATGAATAATTCCACATTAAAGAGATCCGGAACTAATGAAGAGGTTGCTACTGGTAAGCAACTTTACATTTCAGTGTTTCATCTACAAACTCAGTGACTGCTCCCCTTGAAGAATTAATTGCTTATGTTACATTATAAAAAAGAAAAGTTGGTATGCTGGTAATACTGCAATAGAGAATGACTGACAAACTGACAAGTTCATAGTTAGCACTCATCTCATACAAAGGACACACTCAGGAGTGCAGCATCCTTATCCTCCCTTAAAATGTATCCCATAATCACCATTCAAATGGGCACTGCAATATCAGCACTCCATCTACATGGTGTGGGAGGAGAATCCACAGTCTTCTGCACCAAAGGCAATTATGCTACTAACATTGCTTGCAAAGTCTATAGCTCAAACAGTGACTGCCATTTGATAAATAATAGTTGCACACTGAAAACAAACTTAGCTTGGGTAACAGTAAACCTCTCTTCTCTTGAAACTAACAATTCCATGAAAATGAACTGAAACTCATTATCCCTTGAAAATGCAGCAAAACTCATAATCCCCTGAAAACATACTGAAACTCAAACTCACAATTCCTTCAGCATTCTAGTAATTGGTGTAGAAGGTTCAGGCTCTTGTCTCCACTGAAGCTCACAATTCCTTCATCAGTCTACTAGTTGGTGCTGAGGATTCAGGTTCTAGTTTCCTGTAACCAAGTTACAGGGTCAAGACTGATCAACTTAATTGACTAACCTGCCATCTCCTCCCCTTAACTAGTGCATTACAAACCATACCTCTTAACCCTTTGTGCAAGAAATCTGGACCAAGCCTAAAATAACGAGGATACAATGTCCCAAAAATAGGGACAGATTTTAAATATTTCTCTGTTTAACTTAGAAAGTTGCTAGAATAACAGGATTTGTGTTAGCATGCATTTTCTGAAGGATATGCAGTCTAAAACTCATATACACGTTATTAGTTTGTGATTTCAATCCTCAGTGATTTGCCAGAAAACCACACATTTTATGAGAAGCAGACCAAAATCTGCATACTGCAAAAATCTGGACAGTCAAGAGGTATGTTTTACACACACACACACACACACACACACACACACACACACACACACACACACACACACACACACACACTTTCTCTCTCATACAACAATGAAGGGATTGTCCAGTTTAAATTATATACATACACATATATACAGCACACACACACACACACACACACACACACACACACACACACACACACACACACACACACACACACACACCTTTTCTCTCAATACAGCAAAGAAGGGATCTACTAGTTTAAATTACATACATACACATTCACATACAAACATGCACACACACACACACACACACACACACACACACACACACACACACACACACACACGCACACACACACACACTCTCTCAACTGAACAGCTAGCTTAAATTCTGTGAGTAAGTGTAAAATGTTTTTACATCCACGTTGGCATAAAGAATGTTTTTGATTTTGGTACACAGTCATTCAATGTCAATAAATACAGATGTCATGCATATTGTTACTAAGCATGGAACCACTGAAAAGAGACCAAAATGGTTTTATGTTTGTTGCCCGATATTACCATGCATGGTATTCAATAAACCCTTTGCCTAATTGTGGATCTTGTTTCACTAGTATGGTGTATGCAATCTTTATGACAACCAATGGATTTTTTTCATGTAATTGCAATACCTATCTATGATTCAAATAGCAGACTTGCAGAAATGGGTATAAGGAAAAAAATAAACAAATTTAAATCTGACTCTTGGAAACAAGATGGCTATAGTTCTTGTTCAGTCAAATAGTTTCTTCTCAATTAATGACTGGTTAATCTCCAGATAAACATGATGATATGACAAATGCTGAGATCCAGATATGACTTGTTTTTACCAGACTGAAAGCAACAAAACAGAAAAAAATGCAGGTTCAGAAATAGATTTTTATATATGTAAGAAGATGAAATGTTTTGCTCCTGGAAAAGAGCTTTATATGAATAAGTACAACTACAGTACTAAATTGTTTACTCTCATCAATGAGAGATGATTATGGCATGCAGTTTATAAGGCTCCTTATTGAAATGTAAACACTTGTAATGCCAAGTGCTGACAGAATGTAAGAAAAAGGCCAAACCTCCAGGAGAACAGCGAATCTTGAACATTGTTCGTTTCCCTAAACTTCTTTTTGCAGGAGGGCAAGCCTCCCACACACACTCCCCACAAACCTATATATACCAACTCCAAAATTGCTCTTTCCCCTGGGAAGACCAAGAATATACTCCGATTTCACCAAATGTCTTGTTCTCTATCTCAACATTTTAGAAAATGGCGATTAAGCTTTGAATTTTAGGATTCATTGACAGGTACTGTGTAAATGTGCAGCACTTATTTTCCAAGAGGTCACTCTCTGGTTTCATCACTGTGAGTTTTTTTTTCCATTGGTTCTAAAAGAAGCCATTATTAATTTTACTTCAAGAAAGCATGCCTGAATCTTAACAGCTTTGATTTGATAACTACCACCCAATTTGTAACCTTCCCCTCCTGGGGAAAGTTATTGAGAAAGTCATCTATAAATAACTTAGACTCACATTACATTTAGTGGGTTCATGGACCTCTTTTAATCAGAAATTTGCACCCACCCTAGCACTGAAACAGCTCTTGTTAATGATTTCCTTTGAGCTAGAGGCTAGCAACACTATTCAGTGTTGGTCCTCTTAGACCTCTAGCAGCATTTGATGGAAGTTTGACAGAACAAATGTACTGTGGTATTTCGGCTGCAAATTTAATGTGGTTTACTTAATACCACTCTAGCCACTCCCAACAGATCAATTCCAGGATTAATAATTCCTTCACCTATCTTCTGGACTGCAAAGGGCAACAAGGCTCTTTTTTAGACCTTTTAGTTTTTATTGTCCATTTGATTCTGTTAGGGGATCTGTTAAGAGATAGTGGCCTAGTCTACCATAGTTATGCTTATGACTCTCAAATCTACTTGTCCTTTGCACAATATGATATGCTGAGTGTACATTCACTGGTGGATAATCTTGAAAACATAACTTTTTGGCTAATTCAGAATTGGTTGGCACACAACACTTCCAAAACTGAAGTGCTGGCCTTTCATGCAAAATTGAGGAATTCCTATTCCAGTTTCTTAATCAATTTTTGATTGCATATCAAGACAATAAACTTGAATTTATTAACAAGGTATGTAATCTGGGAGACATTCTTGATTCTCAGGTTTCAATCCCGGACCAGAAATCTTCATGTTTTCCCATATGTATTCTCTAAAATTAAGCTCCTGTTACCTGAAGCTAACCTTAGAGTTGATATTCATGCCATGGTCTCTTCAAGATTGGACTACTGCAATGCCCTGCAGATGGGGCTTCGACTTACAGTCTTTGATCATGTACAGATGGTGCAGAATTCCACTGCAACATTACTAAATGGTAAACTACATTACCAACATATTACACTGGTTCTGCACAGCCTACATTGGCCTTCTCTGCATTACAGGATCATCTGTAAGGTTTTAGTGTTAGCATAACTGTCCGCAAGTGACTTGGGTCCCACAGAGTTGAAGGAGCAGGTGGTACCTTAACTGGCCAGCCTGGGATATGCATTTACTTTCCAAGGTATTGCTGGCAGTTCGACAGGTTTATCATGAAACGTCTGGAATTTGCCACAATGGTGGCTTCAGGAGTGCCCATTTCTGGCAGGCTTTTGGAGGGCACCTAGGATATGCTTTCTTGAGATGGCTTTTGACAGGATGTGATGATTTTGGTTTTAACATCACATTAATCTTATTATAATTTGCTTATTGCTTGACTGTTTTTTTTTTGGATTCTGTAATATAACTTTCTGTTTACTACAATATTAAAAATGTTTTGTGATTAAAGCACCTAAATAAAGCTGAATTAGAAGCTGTTGCATGAAGAAGGACACAGCTAATCAGACATGCATTTGTCATTGAAGAGTGCCTGTAATCTAAGCAAAAAACTACATAATTAAAGAGAAGCACAGAATTAAGGGAAGAAGCAATGTTAGGCTTCTCTATGCCTGAAATAACATTTCAGTAGAGAGCATGACCGTGGTGGATATAGCAATAAAGGCAGGCTGCTGCACTCAAGTCAGTACACATACACACACACACATGCACACACACACTCACACACACACACACACACACACACACACACACACACACACACACACACACACACACACACACACACACACACACACTTGTGCATGCAATATAACCGCACCTCTCTATGATTTGTCCATAGCACTATGATTTCTGTCCTCAGGTTAAGCCAAGCCTAAATGTCAGACCTGTTTAAATGTTCATACACTATTAAATAACAGAACAAGGCAAATTTAAATACTAGAGAACTATTGCTTAGCACAAACAATATAGTCTAGTGTCTGAATATCTTCTGTTGTGGAATACAAAGAAGTGATTTTTCTTTTTCATCCTGTGCTATGATTTTGAAAAGGCAAGATCTATGAGTTTTAATGATCTGATGTTGTGAGGTGTGATTATAGCATCACAGAGCTGCATCTCAGAATTATCAGGCACAAGAAGAGTAGCATAGCAGCCAGCAGGTAGACCACAGTGGATGCATACAGCAACGTGCCGGCTGTCTTCATCATATAAATGTGAAGGAAATGGGGCAGATAGGAAAGCATGAAAGCAGAGATCAGCAAGCAACAGGACAAGCAAACAAGTTAGCCATAAGGTGTGAAAGGTGGGGACAATGGAAGGCTAATTTCTCCTTTTTCTTTCCTGCAGGGAAAGAGCCTACTGTAAGTTTTACAAAACTATGGAAGGTGAGGATGGGACTGAAAGAGAATATCAGGTAGCAGGGTCAAAAAGACAAATATAGAACAAACTCAGACTGGCAAAGTGATACACACACAGAAATGGTGGGGAAGAAAGTGAATTAACACAGACATGCAGAGAGTGGACACGTAGTGATGGGGAGGATTGAACAATAAACAAGGAATATGAAATGATGCATAAAAAAGGGAAACAAAAGGTTGGGGATAGGGCTGGATGCCAGGCCAGCCCAGAGTGCAACAAAACTAGGCATCATTTACATTACTGCCCAATGTTATCAGTCAGTTGCATGCCAGGAGCATGATGAAAGGGGTCTGACATACATTATTATGGTGCCATAAGCCAAACACAAGAGACTCCACATTGCCTAGGAAAGAAGCCAATTCCTAGGACATCTGGCCAGCTCCTGACATCAATAAGTGCCACTAGGAGACTAGAACAGACCCCTGCATTCCACTTTTAGAAGATGAGCCTTCAACCACTTCTAGTGAAGTTGATATGAGGGACACCATTGATGCCTCCATGTAACCTGTAGCACTTAGTGACCACTGATGACACAGTGCCAAAGGAGCCACCTGGTACAGCCTAGTGTGACTATGGGCTAACCTCCACTTTTAACAAACTGGACCTGTAGAAGAACAGCATTATGGGAAAAAATTGATTCCACAAATATTATAGAAACACTATCACAGATGTAAAATATAGAGGTACATAACTCATACATACCCTACTGTCTGTAAAGTTGCCCTCAACTTCTGTTTTACCCTGCCACATTCCAGTGCTGCTATGTGCTCTTATGTATACATATACAGTTTACATTGTAGAAGCTAAGGGAATACTATGAAAAATATTTACAGTACATTACAGGCTCCCTCTTATGATCTTCTGCCAACCACTGACACAGCAGATCAGGGTGGCCCTATCTAAAATTACAGTACTGATCCTGGAACAGCTTGCATTCTTCAATCGAATGGTTGATGGAAGTGATAACACTCACCATCCTAGCAAATCCTAAAAAGCTCATGACAGACTCACTTTTTACACTGGGCCATCATGCTGATACAGCAAGCACTTGTACAGAAAGAATAAGAAAATTCTGTTCTTCCTGATACAACACACTGGTGCCCTGCTTTCTACAGTGCCTGAACTATTCATGGCGAATCACTTGGGTCTGCTCGAGGAACAAAATGGTAGCCTTTATATTTTTGGCTCTCCCATCACTATGTGTAGCGCTGCACTATGGTGCTATTGTGTGTCAGATGTCTACGTTTCATATGCACAAGCATAATGGCCACAGACTTCTTGATCAGTGACATGCATGGCTAGTGCCTGCACGTTTGGGTAGAGCATTGTGCAGTGGCAGGAATTCAGAGACAGTGACACTGAACATTTTCTTTAGCATAGCGTCCATGTTAACTGTTGTTTGCATGATATAACATATCTGCATGATTTGTGCAATGCCACACATTACCATACTACTGAAGAAAAATTCTGTAGATATAGAATCTCATAGTGGTAAAGATAAATAGAAATATTTTCAGCAATAACAAAAACCCCTGTAGTGCATATCACTAGCAGTGAGGCAGATGTCTTGATGCATGTTTTATTGGGAATCCATGATACTGGCATGGCACTGCATTGTTTGGTTGTTGCTGTATGTTTGTCTGGGATTAAGGAGAATTTATTTGTTTTAAGTAGTACTGACATTAAAGAGCTACAGGATGGCAGGTGCTTACTCCTCTTTGATTCCATACACCTAAACAGGTTCTTTGTTGGGGGGGGGGGGGCTAGGATTCAATGAACAAGAGTTATAGTGCTTTACCAGTCAAGAAGTTTGAACAGACTGCCACACCTTTTTCCTCTTTAATATGATAAGGCGTCTAATGAAGACATCTGGTAGCCGTAACCACTCATAATTTCTTGAACTTTTTTTCTCTTGATGTCCCCT
>NC_056732.1:1144431073-1144458573 GCF_019279795.1 Protopterus annectens | reverse complement strand
AAGAGTAGGAGTAGGTGAGTAGTAGAGTAGAATATAGGTGACATCATGAGGGGGTGTGTCAAACAGGCTGTAAGCTAATTGCAGCACAGCGGCTTATGTTTGCTTTGAGTTGTTCAGGATTGCAAGAGGCATGCCTACAGTTGTCCTATTTGAAAACCTCAAGCCAAAGGTGCACAATGTTAAAAGATAGGAAACTCCTTGCAAACATGCACACAGCATGTGTGTGTGTGTGTGTGTGTGTGTGTGTGTGTGTGTGTGTGTGCATTTGCACTTGTTTGCGCAGATCTTCCACCCGGGCGGAAAAGAAAGGCAAAAGGAAAGAAAAGAAGTAGTAGGAAGTTAACCAAGGAGAACTAGCAGAGCTGCCAGGTGAAATATATCAGAATCAGGCAATTACACAGGCAGCAGACTAGCCCAGCCCAGCAATTTGAACTCTGCAAACAGCATTCCCCCCTGTTTTTCCCCAAGAACTCTGTAACACTGCAGTATACAAAGAGGGAAAGCTTAAAAAACTTAAGTCAGACAAAATGTTAGGGGCTGCTCTTGCTATCATAAACCAACTTGTGCAAGGTGCTGAGGGTGGCGATGTTGTGAATGCTGCTGAGCAACCCACAGTGAGGAGATGGAGAAGAGTGTACGGACCCAGGCTAACCTACCAGGGGCTACATGAGATGGAGATAGTGGAGTGCTATAGGGTGGACAGAGACCTCCTACAGCAGATTGTTGAGCTGTGCCAGCTACGCCTCACACACAGAACCAACAGAGGGGAACCCATCCCAGTGGACACCAAGGTATGTGTTGGCATAAGTATACTAGCTACAGGTACCTTCCAAAGACCAACTGGTGATATGATGGGGATTTCACAGGCATCGGCATCCAGGGTACTCCACCAGATCCTGGATGCCATATCAGCACATGTTGGTGACCACATATATTTCCCCAATTCCTGTGAGGCATTGGCCAGCAATATGCATCTTTTCCACCAAATAGCAGAATACCCTGAGGTAGTGGGTGCAATAGACTGCACACACATATGCATCAAAGCACCACCTGGTGAGCGGGGTAGGGTCTACATCAACTGCAAGGGCTTCCCTCCATCAACTGCCAGGTCATGTGCGATGCCCAGGGCATAATAATGAATGTGTGTGCTGGCTGCCCTGAAAGCTATCACGATTACCACATCTGGCATCTGACACAGCTGTACAAGGGATTTGCCAATGGGGACATCTCTGATGGTCATCTAGTGGGAGATGCTGGATAGACACTGGAGCCGTGGCTGATGACACACATCAGAAATGCACACACACCTGAACAAGAACTCCATAATGAGACACACGCACAAACAAGAAACATAATTGAGCATGTGTTTGGGATGCTCAAGTCATGGTTCTGGTGCCTGAACACATCTGGTGGAGCCTTGCAGTGCTCACCAACTACATGTACCCAAATTGTTATGGTATGTGCCATGCTACACAATATGATCCTGCAGAATCAGCTGCAGCAGGAACAGCATGGGGCAGGGCCAAACAGCCCCCCACCATTGCCAAGGCCTGCACAGGCACAGCATGACTCAGAGGAGGAACAACCTGAGCCTGTCCCAGTAGGCAGAAGGAGGCGTGCCTGATATGCCCCGGCCTTAGCAAAGAGGCAACGCATAGCACATACACTGACTTAGTAGGAACCCTGGAAATGACACCTCTCTCTGACTCTCACATACAGTAAAAGGGATGCCTAACTTGACACTACCTGTTTTCAAACATGTATAGGGAATGTACTATGTGCATCTGACATAGGCAGCCCTGCAGCACCACCTGAGGCATGAATGCCCTATTTTAAGCAATATAAAGCACTGCTAAGCACATTTTACCAGTACTGAGCATATTTAAATCCAATTGCATGTAGTTGTGCACCACTCTAACCAGCGCAACGTTGGGCAACATCGGGCAACGTTGGGCAATGTTGGGCAATGTTGGACAAAGTTGGGCAAAGTAAAACAAAGTCGGGTAAACATGCTCACACCTGCTTTACTGTTCCTTAACCAGTCAGGTCTGCCGAGCAGGAAAATAAAAAGCAGTGATAGGGCTCGAACTCAGGATACTGTGCACTATAGTCACAGTACTGAACCACTAAGCCATAACCGCATTTCACTATTACAGACACAGCTTAAGTCACTCACACATACAATTTGGGGGGGTCACATACCTAACAGTCACAGCCAGCAGGACAATTGTAGACAAACGCAAACACAAACAAATGCTGCATCATGCTGTCTGAAGAGGCATATGAGTAACCTCCCCACAGGCCTTTGCAGACCGATAACAGCAGACCAGGCAGTGTGATGTGGGTTGGGTAGGCTATGAAATCACAAACTAATATGCATGTAATTGGAAGCTAAGGTCTGTAGTACAGTGGTATGCCTCAAGCCAGTATGATAGGCAACAGTAGAAACTGAAATGGAGTACCTGACATAGCAGTGCAGGCCTAGCAAATGAGTAAAGTGTCAGGTGTACCCCTCATCCTATGTACACCCACAGTAACAATCAGCTGTGCCCCCCGTGTAGAAATGTACAAATAATAGCTGTCCCCCCTGTATGTAGAGATGTTGATAAGTCTATGCAAATTGACTCATGGAAGCCCTGCAGGCACAGCATGCTTCCTGTCAATGTACAACAGAAAGGTGTGCCCTGAAGTAAAAACCAACTTGATTTTTCACACACATATAGTATATATGCCCATAGTGGGCATGTTCACACACTTAAACAAATTTAGCACATTTTAGTCAGCAACATACTGAAAGGTCATAATGGGCATGCTCACACACCTAAACAAACGAAGCAAATGTCAGTCAACAACATACTGAAATGTCATACTGGGCATGCTCACACCCTTAGGCCATGTCTGAATACAGCAGTGGGCCACACATATCTGGCAGTTGCAGTTCTTACTCCAGACACTTGTCACTATTCACCAATCCTGCCTTGCGCACATAGTGATATAAAAACAGACCCATATAATATATTGGACCCCTGTCATAATCAAACTATGTACTACAAGTACTTAAGTTGTTCAAAGAAAGTGAAAATCCAAAGAAGATCAATAAATCTCCAATCAGTTTCATCAAGAAACAATGAGCACTCCTAACATTATCCAAGCCATGTTCTGGCAAAAAGATTGCCAAAGAGTCCATAGAGAACCATGGAGCTTCCTTTAGCTATGTCATAAATATCAGTGTAAACTCATATATGTTCTGAATCAGTGCAAATTGTAAATGAATACAAGTACATGACTGACATTGCCAACATCTTGTCAGACAGGTTCATACATATTTACCCCCCTCTCACTGACAAAAAGGCCCATTACCATACATGGAGATTGTGAAAAGCCGGAAATAACATATACAATGGTTAAACAGCTCTATACAAACCTAAAAACACGGTGTCTATGGGATGACATGGTGTCCCTGGCTGTGTCATATGTGAACTCCAAAATAAATAGACCCTGCACCTGAACAGTTTGTTGAGACTCACCCTCTGTACAGGATGTGAAACTGTTGAATGGGTTACAGCAACATTTGGCACACTCCAGACGTGTTGGTGCACAAGAGACCATGGGAACTATTGTCTTATAAGCCTAATAAGCCTGATCTGCAAGGCCATGGAGTCCATCATTATGGAACTCATAAACAGAGCTATTGGGAGTCTACAAACACCCAACCCTACCCATTTTAGTTTGGTCAGGGGTGGATCATGGTCCCTAAACCTGCTAGACAGTTTTCAAGGCAGTAACCTAGGACATACATCAATGGAATGAGCTACACATGGCCTACATAGTCCTTGAAAAGCCGTTTTCCAACATCCCACACACATGTTGTATCCATAAAATCAACAACCTATGCCTAAACACATATGTCATCTGATGGATTGCCAACTGAGGCACAGATAGATCCCACAAGGTAAGAATTTTGGTCTCCCTGTTGGACTGTAAGCTGGTAACAACTGCTGTCCCTCATGGCTCAGTCCTGGGACCCCTACTGTCTGGTGTATACTTTTCAGAAATGCAGTCAATCACATGAGGGCTATGGTTAGCAAAGTTTGTGGATGACAGCAAAAAGGTTGTCATAATCCATGTTTGTAACAACAGAAACATCCTTAAAAAGGGTCTCAGTCAGACAGATGTGGTGTCAAAATTATGGCCTCGAGCTACAGTCATACAAATACCACATAGGTGCCAACACCCTAAATATGTAGGTAGTAATAAGGGATCTATGGACACATGTGGATAGTCATCTCTACTTCCAGAAACACATTCACAAAGTGGTTAGAAAATCAAGCTATGTGTTCCCACAAATTGCCAAGGTCTTTGCATGTAGGTCAAAGGAGGTTCCCTCTACTCATCAGTCATCAGACCCATCAGAGAGTATCACGGCACACTTGCAATGAATCTGACTAGGCACCTACAGAAGCTGGAAAGACCACTGAAGTACATCAAAAAGAGGATTACTGGTCTCAAACAGTTGCCCCATGCAACAAGACTGAAGTTAACTCAATCTGTACTCTGTTGCATACTGTCTACTCAGGCGATCTCTGCCCAACAGACAGGTCCATGTCCAATGCAGAATTGATGTAAATGCTCTATCTGAAGTAAACCCAAGCTCACTGTGCCACATGCTCTAGGGATATCATCATCACAACAATAAATAGAACATGTTGGAGAGATACATTACTAACTCACAGACTTCCCTTGCTTTGGAACAGGCTCCCAACCTACATTAAGCTGAGTTCCTCACTGACACTCTTCCAGATGAGCCTTGATGAGTGTATGTGAAACTGAACTGTCACACCATGGATCACTTCATCAGCTCTACTACACAGAGGCCTAGGGAACAAACCCCATGTCGGGTGATAGCTGCACACTCTGGCCATACTAATATATGCCTTCAGGCAGCTAGCCTATTACCTACCTATGTACCTATATATATGTAGGGGGAACACGGTATAATAAGCCAAAGATGGATGGGAAGGGATGTGTGTAAGAGGGTGACCATGACAGGGAGCCATCCAGGACTGTCCCACCCAGCACACATCCCAATGGCACAAAATACATGAGGTGCACATCTCACCAACTGTACATAATAGCCACCAGTATCTGTATGCATTACAGTGTATGTGGTGCATGTGCCTGCTGTACAACATGACTATCCAATGAAGTAAACATCTACTATCTGTAGACATGTACCTGTCACATAGGTTCATAGGTATGTAGTAGACTATCTTCACGAAGGCATATATTAGCCTAGGCAAGTTGTGCAGCTTTCACCACCCCATTGGGTAGTCTCCTAAGCCCTAGTTCTAATAGTTAGTACCGTAAGCCCCTTTCTAGTGGGGCTGCTGATGTGATGCCTGGTGAGAATTGTCTGTTTCCCATCCACTCATCAAGGGTTCCTATTGAAGCGTGTCAGCGAGGGGCTCTGTTTGATGTACATTGGGACTCTGTTACACAGTAAGGCAAGTGTCTGGGATGGTACTCTATCCCACCAGCATGTTGTATTCATTGTTGTGATGAGGTTCATATCCCTGGAGTGTGTAGTGTGACTCAATTTTGTTATCCGTAGATGGAGCATGTTCAATAGTTATGTGTTGGACATGGATCTGTATGTTAGGCAGAGTGTGCCTCTGAGTAGGCAGTACGCAACGGAGAACAGATTTAGTTTTACCAGTTGTGTTGCATAACACAACTGTTTGAGGCCAGTAATCCTCTTGGTGAGGTACCTCTGTGGTCTCTCCAGCTGCTGGATATGCTTATTCGAGTACATCCAAAATGGTGCATTGTACTCAATGATGGGTCTGATGACTTAAGAGTAGAGGGCCACCACTATTCTTTTGATCCTGATGCAAACTCTTTGTTGATTAGGTGGGCCACATAGGATTTCCTAATCACTTTGGCAACATGGTTGTCAAAGGAAAGATGACTATCTACTTGTGTCCCCAGATCCCTTATTACCTTGTCAGTTTTTAGGGGGTAACACCTATGTGGTAGTTTGTGGGTACTTTGTTTTCCCCAAAGGGTATTACTATGCATTATTTCACATTGAGCTTGAGGCCATGATTCTGACACCACACATCTGTCTCATAGAGTGCCTTCTGGAGAATATCTGTGTCATCCGGGGAATCTATTATGGGAAACACTTTACAGTTCCCAGCAAAATTAGTCAGCCACAACCCTCCTGTGTTGGCATGTACTTTTGAGAAGTCGATACCAAATAGGAGGGACCCCAGGATTTAACCCTGTGGGACACCAGTTGTTACCGGTGTAGAGTCTGACATGTAGCCAGCAACTCTTAATTTGTGGGATCTATCTATGAGCCAGTTTGCAATCCATCTTGTGATGTATGGATTCATGTCCAGGTTGGTGAGTTCATCTATGATACCTGACTGGGGAATTGTGTCAAAGGCCTTAGCGAGGTATAGGTAGGCTGTGTGGAGCTCCTGTCAATCATCTGTAGGCTGGGTAACTGTCTCAAAGAAATCAACCCAGTTCAGGAGGCGTGATCTGCATTTGACGAAGCCAAACTGGGTGTGCTCAACTGTGTGAAGGTTCCCAATGTCTTTATTGTTGACTTCCATTATGATTGGCTCCATTGCCTTGCAGATCTGACTTGTTAGGCTCATCTAGTGTGAATGCCAAGGATCTTTTGTGGCCCCAGCCCTGTGGAGTGGGAAGAACATTGCTGTGCAACATGCTATGGGTATATATCCTGTGGAGAAGATGTACAGAGAGGTGTAGATATCCTTGATGAATATGGATACATCCCCACCCTATGTGCTATGATCCAGGTTCTGATGCTGGAAGGTATTGAATGAGTAGTATCCTGGTAGTGCTGGTGTGCTCTCTGGAGCCTTGAACTAGGTTTCTGTTACTGCACAGATATCAATATTCTCCATACTGAGAAGTGCCTCGAGTGGGTGCATTTGGAGGCTGAGACTTGGGTCTATATTATATCCTCGAATGCTTAAAAAAGCGAACGCTGATTGATCTAACTTATTTTCATGAAACTGCAAAATATTGAAGCAGCAGAAACTCAAATTTTTTCCTAGGGAAAGAATTTGGTTGGCCCTTCTGTTGCTTTGGCATTTTCAGTGTTATGGTGGGAAAGTTACCTGATTCAGGTAAGTGTGCGATTGTGTGGATGTGAGTGTTTGGGTGATTTAGGTGAGTTAGGGTTAGGGCTCAGGTTAGGTGTGTGTGCGATTGAGTGGACATGAGGGTTAGGGCGGATTTAAGTGAGTTAGGGTTAGGGAGCGAGTGAGGTGAGTGTGCAATAGTGACAGACCTTAGGGTTAGGGTTTGGGTTAAGGTAAGTGGGTAGTTAGTGGTGTGTGCATAGTTTAGTGTAGGGTTAGGTATCAGATTTTAGGTGTATGTGTGTGGATTTCTGTTTGTTTGGTGTGCTTGTGTTGTGTGTATGTGTTTTGGATCAGCGATTTTTTTCCCTGGGAAAAAAATCGGTGATCTGACAGTTTGAGATTGTAAGCTTTCACTTAAATTAGGTCGATCGATCAACGTTTGCTTTTTTAAGCATTCAATGATATAATATAGACCCTGAGACTTCTGGCAATGAGTAGCATTTAGCTCACTTAGTGGCTATTTGTGTTGGTTACAGGGTTTAGTTTGTCCTGAGTGACCGGTGTTCCACACCTGAAGTCAACTCCCCATTGGTCCGATCCGACCATAAGCTAATTGCCCTACATATCCACATTCTGCCCCCATCCCCCATTAAGGAAACCATGTTAAAAAATGTCTCCAAAGCCAACTTCATGCTTCTTAAGACAGAAGTGCTGAACTGCAGGACACCCATGCAGATGGACAATACAGTTACGACTATTGAATCCTTCACAATTGCACTTTATAAGCACTTACATGAGCGCATGGATCATGCTATCCCAAACAGAACCAAGACACTATCCTCCAAGAAAAGGAAGTCAATCTGGTGGTCCCCTGCCATAAACAAACTGTACAACAGAAGGAAGAAACTGTTGCAAAAGAGGGTAAAAATCCCATGAGTGGAGGAGCTCCCTGGTCAGCCTCAGTAAGAAGCTACGATCCCTGATAAAATCCTCTAAAGCTAGTTACAAAAAATAAATCGCCACTGATTCTAAAGACAACCACAAAGCATTCTATAGCTTTGTCAAGAATCTCAAAGGCAACACTCAGATATTAAAACAAAACAATTCGATCACAGCCTCAGAAACAGAATTGTTTTGTTTTATTTCATTATCCTCGTTCTTGGATTTTGTCTTTGTGTGTAGAACACTCAGATATTCTCTGAGTTACAGCACAATGGCACTAAATATACAGACCCAACTGATATTGCCAACATCTTGGCAGATAGGTTCAGTGCTAACTTTACCCCTCTCTCACCCATGAAAGAGCCCATCTCTGTACTGGAAGAATGCAAAGTTCCTGTCAACACAGCTGCACAGGTAAAAACCACACTCTCCAAAGCCAGGAACACAACATTCATGGGACCAGACAACATTCCAGGTTGCGTTCTACATGAACTACAGAACGAACTGGCACCACACCTAAGTACCATGTTCAGTCATAGCCTCACCTCAGGCTTTGTGCCTGCTGAATGGCGCACAGCAACGGTTATCCCACTACATAAGGGGGGGAGCCACCATGGACCCTGGGAACTAGCGCCCTATTAGCCTGATGAGCCTGGTCTGCAAGGCCATGGAACGTATCATCATGGAACTTATAAACAAAGACATTGGTAATCTCCAAACTCTGGACCCCAACCAGTTCTGGTGTGTAAAAGGCAGATCATGTCTCCTAAACCTGACAGACTTCTTTGAAGCAGTCACCAAAGCCGTAGACAAGGGTAAGGTGGTTCACACAGCCTATCTAGATCTTGTCAAGGCTTTCAACACCATCCCCTACTCTAGAATTATCGATAAACTCACTAAACTAGGTATAAATCCCTATGTCACAAGATGGGTTGCCAACTGGCTCACTGACAGAAACCACACTGTGAAAGTAGCAGACTCCAAATCCGACTTCAGACCAGTGACAAGTGGAGTACCACAGGGTTCAGTCCTGTGTCCTGTCCTGTTTGGTATATACTTCCCTGAAGTACAGGTTAAAACAGAAAGTCTTTGGTTAATGAAGTTCACAGATGACTGCAAACTAGGAGCCATCATCGAAACTACTAATGATGTGGACATCCTACAAAAGGACCTCACTGAGATAGATGCCTGGTGTCAAAGCCATGGCCTCAAGCTCAATGTCAAAAAGTGCATTGTCATTCCCTTTGGTAAAAACTCTATGCCCATGAACTACGACATAGGTGGTAGTATACTTAACACCGAAAGTGTGATAAGAGACCTTGAGACACAGGTGGACAGTAGTCTCTCCTTTGATAATCACATCACCACAGTAGTCAGGAAATCCTTCTATGTGGCACACCTCATCACAAAATGTTTTTATGCAGAAAAAAAGAGGTCATTGTTCCCCTCTACTAATCACTCATTAGATCCATTATAGAGTACAATGTCCCTTTTGGTATGTACCTCACAAGACATCTACAACAACTGGAAAGGCCACAGAAATACCTCACAAAGAGGATTACTGGCCTCAAACACATGCCCTACACAGACCGTCTAACACTCCGGCTTTACTCTGTCGCATATCGCCTACTCAGGTGATCTCTGCCTAACATACAAAGCTATGTCAAACCCAGAGCTGTTGGACATGCTCCACTTAAAGAAATCCCAATCCCTCCAAGCTGCATGCTCTAGGGACTTAAACCTTGTCACCACAATAAACAGAACATGCAGGAGGGATAGATTCCTGTCCCAGAGACCTCCCATACTCCAGAATAAACTACCTATCTATATCAAACAAAGCTCCCCATTAGCACTCTTCAAGAAAAATCTTGATGATTGGATGGGAAATAGGAAATTCACCCTGGGGATCACTTCTGTGTCTCTGCTCGACAGTGGCACAGGAAAATAAATTTCTTGGTTGGCAAAAGCCAGGGTACCTTTTTGACTGGGCTTGTACAGGCCCCAAGGCTGATAGCCTAGTACCTACCTATGAACCTATGAACCTTTGAGCCTTGCCTAAAAAAGGTAATATGGGGACAGCAAGAGCCTTGGCCAGTATTCAGAAGCATAGGGGTGACAGGTGCAAACCATCTGTAGTGAAGCAACGAGGCTTGTCTATCATGTCATCACAGGCAGACAGAGACTGGATCCCCTTTGAATGACACAAGAAGCTCAGCCAATTGTTGAAGATTATCGTCTTTCTGTTATATTGCAGTATCATGTAGATGAAGGTAAGATGCTACTCAAGGTCAGTGTCATACCAGCCTGGGCTACATGATCATAGAGCTACTATATATCTCTTGTCATGTTGTCCTGGGAGGTATGTCTCAGATCATTCACACTGACATGTACAAAGAACATGTCATATATGTACCTGTTCTGGAGTGATGTAAGTGTTTGTGTTATGTGGTGGATCATAGCACCTGACAGACAACTGACAGTAACCTTCCCCTTGTCCAGCCGAGTGAGGGGAACATCTGTGTGCCTGATTATGAAGTCACCTATTACTAGTGTGTTGGGTATGTTGTTTTGCCTTAGGGCCTGTTGTGAGGCACACTGCATTGGTGTATTATGTGTTTTCTGGTGTGTGCTTGGAGGTGCATGTTGCTTGCTTGTCTGCTTAGGAGGACACTCTCTCTTTTTCAGATTAATATTTGTATTTTCCGAGTATGGTAATATGTGTTTATGTGTGTGTTTTGCTGGTGCTTATATTGAAGGTCTATGTGAGATTGTTGGTGTTGTGGTTGTATGACCCTCCTCCTCTTGACTGTATTGTCCAGTATTGGGTTGACAGAGCTTAGCCACTGGTTTGACCCTGTGTGTGCCAGCATGTGGCGCATCAACACATATATGATATGGTCATGGCCTATGCATACAATATACATACAATACACCTAGTATGATAAGCCTGCTGAGGTTAGCAAACATGAAAAAAACCTTTGGGCAAACTGTCAGCAAGTAATGTCTGTATTGCACCCTGTAACTCCATATTGCTTGCTGAAGTGCAAAGACATACTTAGTTTGGATTAAGAACCCCGCACTGCCAACTGTGTGTGTGTGTGTGTGTGTGTGTGTGTGTGTGTGTGTGTGTGTGTCTGTCTCTCCCTGGGGTGAGAGCAACCTTTTGAGAGGCTACTCACACCCCTTAAACGTAGTATACTCATCAAGTCTAATGATGTCACCATCCTACAAATATACCTGTGGAAAGGTGCAATCTTAGTAATATGTGTAGCGTGTCATGTAAATGCGTACTGCTGTAGTATCTTAATGTAGTTAAGTAGGGATTTGAATCCTGCACTTGCCAACTGTGTGTGTCTGCTTCTGCCAAGGGGGAGAACAACCTTTTTGGAGACTACTCACACCCTTTAAAAGTGGTATACTCATCTTTGTCAAGTCTGATGATGTCACCATCCTACAAATATACCTGTGGAAAGGTGAAAGTTTGGTAATATGTATAGTGCGTTGTGTAAATGCATACTGCTGTAGTATCATAATGTAGTTAGGTAGGGGTTTGAATCCTGTACTTGCTAACTGTGTGTGTATCTCCCTGAGAAGGAGCAGCCTTTTTTGGAGAATACTCACACCTCTTAAAAGTGGTATACTCATATTTGTCAAGTATGATGATGTCACCATCCTACAAATATACCTGAGGAAAGGATAAATTCCAATAATGTATATAGCGCATTGTGTAAATGCAAACTGCTATAGTATCGTAATGTACTTAGGAAGGAGCTTGAATCTTGCACTTGCTGACTGTTTGTGTGTTCCAGGTGTATGACACCATTTGTCAGCATGGAGTGGTTTTGATTTTTTTAGTGTATGACATATCACAATGACAACTGTATGTGCATTACACATGTAAGGTAGCTGTGGGGCAAAGCCATATACATACATGTGACCTCAATTATTTCATAGGTGGGTAATCTGCTTTCTCCATGAACACATCTCTTATCTTTGACAGAGCTACTGGAGCTTTCCAGACCTTAGGTCACTTCTGTATGCTAGTGACAAGCTTAGCCACTTCAGTGATCCCTGGGCTACGTCTTCTGTTTCACATCCACTCATCACGGTTTCTAGTGAAGAGTGTGAGTGAGGTTTTTTGCCTGAGGTATATTTGAATCCTGTTCCAAAGCAAGCAAGGTCTGGCAAATATGACTAATCATTATAGGTGTGCAACAACCTCTGTGGATCTGCATGCAAACCCTTTATTGTTTAGGTGCTCCACAGAGGGATTTCCAAAACCCTTTGGTAATGTGATTATCAAAGGAGAGATGACTAAACACATGGCTCTATGTATACATTAGTACCTGTTCCACATTTTAGGGGCTACTACCTATGTTGTACTCTGGGGATACTTTGTTTTCTAAAAGTGGATAACTCTGCTTTCTTTGGCTTATAGCTTTACACCATGAGTTTCACACCAGGTATCTGTCTCTATGTTACCCTTTTGGAGGATGTGTGTGTCATCTGGAGAATAAAGTATATCCCACAGTATGCATTTTCATCAAACCTGGGCAGGCATATCCCTACTGTGTTTGCTTGTACCTAAGAAAGCTATATGCCAAACAGGAGTGGTCGCAGGACTGAGTGCAGGTGAATACCATTTTTACTGGCATAGAATTGTACATGGAGGCTGCAAATGTTACTGTGTGTCCTACATCTGTGTGTCAGTTGTCAATCCATCATCTAACAATCATTTATGGTTAGTCTGTTGAGGTTATGTATAATACCAGAATGTGGGATGGGTATGAATTGCTGGTGAGCTATAGCTTGGCTGTGTGGACCTCCCCTCCCTCACCTATAGCCTTGTTAACTAGCTTGAAGTCTACTAGGTGTAGGAGCTATGATCTGGCCTTTATAGAACCTAAGTGGGTATGGTGCAGTGTTTGCAGGTTCATAATGTCTCTGTTAATGAGTTCCATAATGCTGTGCTCCATAGCCTTCCCGATAACATTTGTCTGGCTTATAGGGTGAGAGTTTCTACTCTTAATCAATTTATGTTAACATTTGCACTGGGTGTGATGAGGGAGGACAGGTTTAGGAATAAGTGTATTAGATGGTCAGCCCAGGTTTGAAGGTTAGTAGACCAAGCCAGATAGGCAGGATTAAGTTGGTTTGTACATGTGCTGAGGAGGGATGCAGAGTATATTGTGAAATAGATGCTAAGGATGAAGCCACCAGGTAACAAGAAAAGAGGAATGCCTAAGATGAGGTTTATGACTGTGGCGAGAGAGGACATGCATGTGGATGGTGTGACAGCGCAAGATGCAGAGGGCAGGAAGAAATGGAAACTGATGATGTACTGTGGCAACTCCTAATGGGAGCATCCGAAAGGAGAAGAAGAAGATGTTGCAGCTCAACCGTTGTGGACTGTGAACACCATTACCGTGCATCATTCCACAAGTATGTAACCTGTATAGAGGCTGCATTTGGACAGAGTGTTTAGGTGAGTGGTGACTTCATATATCAGCTTGTGTATGACATGGCCAGGGACACTGTCCAGTACCATTGCCACTGTGGTTTGAACTTTGGTAAAGAGATGTTTTAACTAGAGTGTCTGTGAATCATCAGGTTTTACATTCTTCAGGTCTGGAAATGTAGCCCTTGTGTAATGACACGGTGGTGAAATCCGCATTCAAACTGTCTGACAAGAAATTGGTAATGTCAGTCAGATAAGTGTACTTTGTGATAATTTACATTAACTGTGACCGATCTGAGATTTCCCCTGTAGATTATAGACAACACTAAAGAAAGCTTTAGTGTTGTCTTTGGAATCCTTGCCATTTTGTATTTTGAAGCTTGCCTTGCATGTTTATTGAAGGATTGTATTTTCCCAATGATACTGACCAGAGAGGGTATCCCTTCTTAGTATGTAACTCTTTTTTGGAACAATTTCACACCTTCTATTATATATTTAGTTTATGGCAGGGGTCCATGAGACTAATGCACTTTTACTGCATAAGTGAGAATTTCTTGTGTTTGTGATAGCACAGTCCATGCAACCCTGTAGGTGAACAGTGTGCATTACTAAAGGAGTATGCAGCTGGGACAGTGTTAACCTTAGTAATGCAAACCAATGACAGTTAGCAACAACAGCATCACCCACAGCACAGTGTCAACCCATGTCATACACACACACACATGTGTACTCAAGTTCCAAAATGTGTGTAGTACAATGCATACTGGCCACCAATAGAAACTATGGAGTGTTAACACTGGCTAATTCAGGGCATGTCACCCTGTCCATGTGTCCAATATGCATGTACATGCAGACAGTGCACCTCCACCATGTTCACAAATGGAAACCTGCAAACCTGTGTTGCAAACACCCTTACTGTCCACTGTATAATGCATGCTGACACAACTACACACATCAGCCAAGTGGCACATGGGCAAACAAAACACAATTGGAATAAGCACTGGTGAAAACAATACAGCCTGCTCAGCTACACCTTCAAGATATCATTACACTTTACTGCTGACAACATGCTACACATCCAACCATTGCTATACTTTATTAAAGTCACCCTGTGCATCAGCACCATGTTAACCTGTTCCTACATCAATGTTACAGATGACAGGAGGTGGCACAGGTTTCATCATATGTACAGGGTGTGTTGTTGGTTTGCCAGAGGCCTACACTGAGCCATACAATTGACATGTGTGTGTGAGTGTGTGTGTGAGGGCCATGAGTACTTTTATGGGCCAATGTTGATGTAATGTGTGCGGGTATGTATTTGCCCTAGGTTTCTGGTTTATGTGTGTATATCTGCATGCACATAGTTCTACCATGTGGCTGCCATATATGGAGATTTGTGAGACAGCTACAGACTGTACCTGGTAGGCTTTACAGATCACCGTTTCTGGCCACGGATATGGAACCTGTGCCTGGCAGGGGTGCTACAGACAGTATCAGGTACAAATCCAAATTGGGTACTATCCAAAGAGGTTGACATATGTCCACTGGATCCAGGTCCCTGCTGGGACTGGCCAGAGCCACGTGCCCGTGGTGTGCTAGGATGGCCTATGGACAGCCTCTCCCAACATTGCTGGGGCTGGTACGGGTACTACGGGAGCGGCTGTGACTTGCTGGATGGCCATGGTGACCTCCAGCTGCTGGTGTTGCTGGCATACATCCACGATGATGTCTCAGCCATCCCGCACTGTCCTGACACATGGACATGACATTGTGGAGGACATCCAATGTCTCACCCCAACGTCTATCAATGAGCTCAGTGTAGTTACGTATGGCACCTGCTATGTCATGGATACTGTCATTTACAGAGGTGTAATGAGCCCTCTGTGCCCTTACCCCTGTCTGGTGTACCGCTCCATTTGTGTCTGTGCCTCCATGACAGCCTGGAACATGCATGTGGTAGAAAGAGGTGTGGCACGTCTGCCAGGGGCATGATGATCAGCAGTGCTCTGAAGAGAATCCCTGGGCATCTGCCTATGTGGTACCATTCCAGACATCTGGCTATGGCTGCTGTGTCCTGATACATGTGCCATAGATACCACACTGTCCTGGCCAGTGCCAACCGTACACTGTCCCTCAGCTAAGGGCCATGGTGATGATGGATGTACAGGCAGTATGACTGTGTGCATGGATGGGGTGGAGACTTGTGTACTGTCAATTGGTGGCCCAACAACAGACCCTGACAAACCTGCCTGTGCCTCAACACACCTATCCTCATCATCACTGTCTGTCTTAGTGACATCAGGTTCTCTGCTGTACTGAACCAGCCCCACCTCGGCACCAGTGAGAGGAAAACAGGAAACACACTTTAAGACCTGAACATGACTTCAGACCACATGCACACATGCACGCATGTGCACATCGCACATGCACACATGTGCACATGTGCACACATGCACACATGCACACATGCATACATGCACACATGCACACATGCACACACACAAAACTACACTCCTCCTTAAAGCAGACACAAACAACACCAGCAATCACAGAACATACACAATAGCAGGTGATGGTGGGGTACAGTATCACAAGCAAAATAGTCATATCACACATGTCAGCATGCAGGACATGTGTTGCTCAACAGCATGCAGTGCAAGTGTAGTCAGTCCTTGTTACTAACAGCATACATGGCTTTGATGCATGTGTTTTGTTATTAGGTGATGGCCCTCCCCCTCGAACACAATGCATACATGGACACAACATTGCTGTGCAGGTATTCATAACCCTGTAATGTACTTTGCACCATAACTCACAGGTATACATACCATTGCTGGATGTGTATCTGTGTGTCAGATAGGTATCCAATGCTGAATACAGCCTCTGTGTCTTTGGCAAATAATTGTGGACACATTTTTAGCACATGCATGATGAGTATTAACACAACATTATCAGTGGTGCATGGATAATTGATGGAATACCATTCGGCCACATACCCAATGTACGGTACTTATGGTGAGTGTAGATCATGTGGACATGCCAGTCTCATCCATGACATGGCATGCTAAAAAAAGTCACAAAGCACAAACTGAAACAGATAAATACAAAAGCCAGAAGAAGTAGCTGAATTGAACCCATTCAAAGTATTGCAGGCTGCAAATCACCACACAGTTGTAGAATGTAGAATCCACTTTATTAACTTCAGACAAAAAATCCAAGGATGAGCGCTTTCATCCAGAAAGATCTAGACTTCATCAGACAATTTACCCCACATAGTTACTTCCTTCTTATACAGTCCAAACAGGAAGGTCCACCCAGTTATAAACTAATCTATTATGCCATTAAAAGCACAATATTTACAGTCACTGAATTTAAAAAGCAGGCAAACTATACAAACTGAAAAAGTTCATGGAACACACCACCCTAAAAACACACTATATATAAACACTGCTTCACAAAAATGACAATTTACAATAAATATTTAAATATGCTGAATGTGTTAAAACAATAAAAACAAGATATAGTAGAAAATGTTAAGAGAAAAAAATAAATACACAACATAAATACTGAACATGTGATATTAAAATGTTAAAATGCATAATGGAGAAATATATATATATATATATATATATATATATATATATATATATATATATATATATATATATATATATATATATATATATATATATACACACACACATTTTATCTTTCTAGTGCCTTTAGTTTTGAAATTGGGCTAATTGAAATATGCTCATTCAGGCCTGGCCAGTTCCCTGCATTCAAATGTAATTGCCAGTATAATTCTCTTTTCTCAAGTAATAGTGACCATGCACCACCCCTCATATTGGTACTGATATTGTCTATAACAAAAATTGGAACTTATGGTCCTTATACTCCAAAAGATGTTTGCTAAGAGAATTTGTTTCTTTTTTATTCCTTATGTCATGTAGGTGTTCGTATATGTGATTTTTTTAACTTTCTATCAGCCTTGCCTATGTAAAAGCAAGAACAGGTGGTACACATGGCACAGTAAATCACTTTCTCTGAATTACAGTTGTATTTCTGATTGATTCTGATTTCAATATTATTAATGTCAAAAATGTTGCCTTCTTTAATGTAACTGCAATAGTTACATCTGCCACATTTGTTCATAGAACCTAACCTGTGGTTTGGGTAAGAGTTATTACTCTCAAATATGATTTTCATATTCTTGCCTTTCCTATATACTATAATAGGTTGCAGTCCTATTAGTGGTCTGATGTTCTTGTCATGTCTCAAAATAGACCATTTTTTTGTTAAGATGTTTCTTACTATGTAACTATTTTGAGTGAATACAGTGATGAAAGAAGTCTTATAATCATTCTTACTTGCAACATTGTCAGTTTCTTGATTACTGGTGAAAGGCCCACTGTCAGTCATACTACAAGAAAGTAAAGGTGCATAAAACCCATGCTTTCTCTTGCTAACCACCTCAATCATTATATCACTAACGAACTTACAAGGATAGCCTCTTTTTTGAAACATATTTTTCAAGTTGTCACATTCATCTAAAAATTCATCAATACCAGATACCATACGGGCTGCACGCACAAACTGTCCCTTAACTATTGTTTTCTTTTGTTTGACTGGGTGTGTACTAGAAAAATGCAATAGTGAGTTTGAATACGTGCTTTTCCTAAAAGGAAATTTTGTCAAGGTCTCTGGTATAGGTGAACTTTAGAAATTCTGTGGTGGTTCCAATATAATTTATAAAATCATCAATAGCATTAGCAGGTCCATCCCACAGAACAAACATATCATCCAAAAACCTGGTGTAAAATTTGATGTGCTCAAAATAACATGAAGAAAAAAGAAATTTCTTCTCCCATTGCCTAACTACAATATTTGCATATAAACCACCACAGGACATGTGTTGCTCAACAGCATGCCGTGCAAGTGTAGTCAGTCCTTGTTACTAACAGTATACATGGCTTTGATGCATGTGTTTTGTTATTAGGTGATGGCCCTCCCCCTGAAACACAATGTATACATGGACACAACATTGCTGTGCATATATTCATAACCCTGTAATGTATTGTGCACCATAACTCACAGGTGTACATACCATTGCTGGATGTGTATCTGTGTGTCAGATAGGTATCCAATGCTGAATACAGCCTCTGTGTATTTAGCAAATAATTGTGGACACATTTTTAGCACATGCATGATGAGTATTAATACAACATCATCAGTGGTACATGGATAATTGATGGAATGCCATTCGGCCACATACCCAATGTACGGTACTTATGGTGAGTGTAGATCATATTGTGGACATGCCAGTCTCATCCATGACATGGCATGCTAAAACACAACTGCATATTTAAACACTACACATACCCGATATGTGTCATATGACCTAGTCATTCAATAGCATCACAAGACATATATGTGTCAGTTGTGCAAATGGTGATTGGTATGCATACTGTTTAGAGGTGCATATGTGTGCACACACGCATCATTATGGAGTGTAGTAATGACAGCTATGTGTAGTACTGTGGTTACAATAACTGGATGGGGTACAGTACCATAGGCCATCATCATGAAGCATTAGATGGTCACTCAAGGCTACAAATGTTTCACAAACCAGCACTAATTATGCTGTGCTGGAACTGTACTACCTTGGCTAAATTCACCATTTCACAACCAGTTGTTACTTGAGTTTGTAAAGAGGCAAATAAGGAGCATTCCCTGACATTAATGTGTAGTGTGTTGCAGAGTGTTTAAATGCCCCAGGATAGGCCTCTACCCCTCAGGTATATTATGTGTAATGCATGGATGAGATTTTGTTTACTGGAGTGTTCTTTACAGAGGGTTTGGGAATCCTTTATGTCTAGCATGTTAAAATGTTCTGTGTATGACATAGATGTGTATGTTATGTGCATATTGAGTATCAGCTGTGCCTATCCAATGGTCTCTACAGTCTAACCACATTTGTTTGAGATGGTCTGGGTGTTGCATGTGTTTGAGGCAGCTAATCACATTAGTGAGATGTACGTGCTCTTACACCAAACATGCACAGCATGCATTATGGGTAGGTGTGTTACAAGTGTACATGGCCTGCACCTTAACTATGACATGCACTTTTTATTTACAATAATAAATGTAGAACACACTCACCAGCATCTGTCCGCTGCCTTGATGTCACCCCAGAGGGACCTACATAGAGATGAGACAGTTTGTCAGTGGCCACAACTGTGGCATTGCTACTGTGTGTTTTCAGTCTTACAGTACAACAACAGTATACATTCACAGGGCTACAGATTATGTTCCAAATGATCAGTATTGCACAACAACAAGCTCCACATCTTAGAAACGATACACTCCACATCTCACATATGCATGATCTACCAATACAGATAACAGTAGTCTACAGATATGTCATGTTACCTGCATGCTCCATGTGTGCTTGCTGGGTGGCTCCAACCTCCATCATGGTGTATGTCTGTTGCTGTTGTTGTTGGGTAGGTGCCACCAGGCTCATGAGCAGCTCCTCCATTCTGGTGAGGGGGGATGGATATTAACACCACCTCCTGTTGCAAGCTGCTGTCTACGCACATCAGTGGCATGCTGACGGACATGTCTGAGAAGATCACTGCAGTGGTGGCGTACCTGCTCATATGTCCAGTTATGCAGGCCTACCTCATTGACCCTGCAGACAACATCTTGCCACATTGCAGTACGCTCCTGCTGGTCCTGGCTGGTTTATGAGAACATGAGACGGTAGTGCTGAATCATACTGCTAGTAATGATATCATCTTCAGCGCTACTGTAACTCGGGTTCCTGCAATGGGCCATGATCCCTGGAAGACATATATACAAAAATATGTCTGAGCAACTCATATGGCACATTTAACATTATACAGTACAGATATCACTGAACTGCCATATATAGCAACCTATAAGCTAACCGAGAGTGAAACACTGTAACTGCCACTTATCACTGCTCACCCCACAACTGCTTGAAAGTGCCTTGCTCACTCTCTATCTAATGAACCATGTTCTGCACAGCAACAAAATAAAATCACTATAGAAGACTATACAAGAATACCTGGTACACTGTATGCAACACCGATGCACCACCTAGCCACAGCAGATATACATCAAGCTGATGTGTAAAGAAATATATCATACATCACAATCAGTGTAAGGTCCAGTAAATGTATTACTATTATACCACACAACTTGTTAATGCCAAACCCATGGCCAAAATATGTGCACAATTGGGAATATAGGTCACATACCGCTGTAGTACACTATGGATGTTGCTAGATACGCAGTTATATGTGTTACCACACATATGTCAAAGGACATGATACAGACATACCCACAAACACACATCAGACATAATTACAGGACACAAAGGTATGACAACCCAGATAAGCTTTCAGTGTATACTATACAGTACTGTGTGTCAGTACTTACACAACCTTAATCTTGATAAATGTAATATGTGATGAATACAGGGACCACACAAAACAGTGGATGCAAGCAATGTGGACATACACCATACTTTGCTGTAAAGGCCCAGAGCTTCAAGTAGTACTACAGTACACACAGGATTTGCATTCAACATCAGTACCAATCAATAATCATAGATGTAGTGCTTTAGCCTCCAATGACACACCCTAGTTAAAACCAAGGGACGTAATCACACTGTATGCAATAGCACTTGTTCTGCCTAGCAACAGAATACACAGCTTTTGCTAGGATCAAAGGACCCATAATACCATAACATAAACAGTTTCCCACTAAGCTAGCCCACTGATACATATCTTTGACGTATTCACAAACATATTGACCATCACAGTCAGTCAACAGTACAGAGAATCTATTGCAACAAGTAGATGTAGGTGTGTATGAGTATATACATATATATATATATATATATATATATATATATATATATATATATATATATATACATATACACATCCATTTGTCTACATATACATATATATGTAGGCACATATACATTTCACCTTTCATAGTGAGAATATCAATTATGCAAAGGATGTAAGGTGTAGAGTAGTGTAATAAAACCGCACAGTCTTGGGATAAATGCATTGAAGGTGTTTATAGCCGAGGTAGCTTTAGCAGGCCTTACTGGCTTCAACATTGCAAACTGAACAAACCACCCACAGTGTTTAACCACCACATGTCATATACCAGCACTGTATGCTGTCTTGTTTGTCACACACTAAAACCTACATACAAATATGCGCATACTAACCTTCACCAGCATATATATCTCCCCCTTCACAAACAGTTGCAATATGTCCCCTGCTCTATGCAAAAATACAGATGTGAATATATATGACACATATATATATTTCTCCGTATGTGTGTGGCATACAGATACAAGGTCCACACTGTTGTAAGTCCCTGGACAACACAGCTGAACTGTTGGGCCTTGCTGCAACACAAACAGGTGTCACACATGAACACACACTAATACGGGGGTATATATGGCAACAGATGCTAGATAAACATAAAAGACTGCTACAGCAGTTGCCAATGCTTAGCTACACTTTAATATGACTATCATGCATGTGCTGTTCTGTCAAACCCATGTTTATATAATGTTAGCGCTAATCCCCCCAACAGCCATTGGCCACACTACTGTACAGAACACAAATAACATGGATCAGATCTTTGACATATAATGCTGAGCTACACATTTCACAGGTATGTCCCACTGCCCACAGGTACACACAGTATTGTCCATAGCAGTAGTTAAGCAGAACATCTGTGCATAAAGAAGTACTACTGCCACATATGAATGGTTCACATTATGTAGACTATTCTTCAATAACATCTACTACATGCCAGCAAATACATATGTGTCACATACCTTTCCTTTGTATGATTTGGTAATATTTATTTTTTTCCTTTTCTCTGTCTCTCTCTCTCTGTCAGTCTCTGCAATAGAATGATTGAGTTTGTTGGCAGAGATTGCAGCCTGCTTTTGTAGGAATTTGCATATGAGCATGTGATGGCCTCTGCACCCATTAGTGGCCACCATTTTCTAATTGCATGCAGCCTGCTGTGTAGTAATTGCAGTAATCACTGTCATAGCAACCCAGTACTATAAATTGCTGACTCATGTAGGTGTGGCCCTTTCAGCTTTCCAAGATGGAGATCATCCTTGCTTGCTGTGGACATCATTGTTTAAGACAGAAGGTTGGTATAGTTCTTATATCAGAAAAAAAGGATGTAGCCAGAGATTTGCATGTTGTGCTCAGACCTAATGTTGCTGCTTCTAGTACCCAATTGTCAGTGTAGAAATGTACTCACCCCTCAAAATGCTACCCCAAGATACCTTGAAAGATGTACTTTCTTTTCAACTGTTACAATTAACTGCTATACAAAGCTAGTTATAGAGATGTATTCCTTTGGCACAAGAATTGTTTGTGAACTGCTATACTGTGAATATTCATTTACTCAGTTCTAAATAGTTTGTGCTTTTTTAGTGTTGACATTAGCACAAGCTGCTCAGAAAAACTGGACACATTTCAGTACTGTGAGTATGCTTACCTACATCCTTGGTAGACCCTGCACACACAGGTATATTCTACATTTGGGTAGGGTTGCAAAAGTACAGAGAGCATAAGTAGTATTGTGTGGATTTTATCTTGCTGGACTTACAGGGTTACTGTGTACATGTTAGTTTATCAAGTCAAGTAGTCTGTCTGCGTAACTCCCATCTGTGAATCTATCCACATGATAGCCAGAGAATAGCCAGTTATTTTTTGGCTGTGCACCACACAGGTCTTTTCAGCAATAGAGCAATGGCATTCTTACAGTTGGTTGCTACCAGTACATGGCTACATCCATTTGTATTTCAGTGTTGTATTCCTACATAAGGGTATGCTTCCAAAATTCCTTCCAAAGCTATTTGCACAGTGTCTAACAGCAGAAAGGCTGATATGCCTCTGTGTTTCTGCCTCTGCCAGACCTCCCAACCAATCAGGTACATATTTGAACAGACTTAGGGAAAAGTCAAGAAAAAGTCAGGGACAATCAGGGACACCTTTAAAATATTAGTGCCATTAAGTTGAGACATTGAGATAATCAGAGCATATGAATTAATACACCTTTTCTGAAGTAAAAGAAGTGTCTAACTCCTAATTATTGTCATTATTCATTAAGTGTAATTCACCACCTTTCTGGCCAAAGTCAGTAGTTTTTGGAGGGATTCAGAGGGACAGAGCTAAAATTTGTGTCAAAATCAGGGACATCCCTGAAAATTAGGGACAGTTGAGAGGTATGGCCTCTGCCCTAAACAGACATGCCAGTGTTTGTCCTGCTGTGATACTGTGTGGGGTTGTAAAGGTGATGGTGTAACATTATTTCCTGCTAGAATGGCTGCTTCTCTTATCACAGTCATGTAATATAATCCCACAACTGTTGGTCAACATCCACAGAACAAGTTGTGTGGCATGGTATTCCTAATTTTCCTTTACATTCACTCATTCTGAAGCATGATATGATTATTTAAGCACCGACTTGATGTATATGTACCGTGGCTTAGTGGTACTTCATGTTGTGTAGTGTGTGCAAGGTCCGGGGTTCAAGACTTACAGAGGTGTTTTATTTTGCTCCTGAGCAGAACAAGGGCACTCACATACAGTGACTAAGGCACTTTTAATCAGTTGTAAACATGGTTGCGTGGGTTTGCGCATTGCTGCGCATTGCTTAGCTAAGCGCAAACAAGCGCAAACCTGCGCAAACCCGCTAACTACTGCTTAATAGTGCTTACTCCCGCTCACCCCCATGCTCATTTCTTTGAAAGAAAAGAAAAATGGGGAAATAGGAAAGTGGTGAAAAAGGGGCACAAAGAGGGAAAGACAGTATGGAAAATAACTCGGGATGTGCAGGACTGGTGTAGGGAAGGTCCATAGCTGCCTATTTCTTCAACAGCTGTGCATATGCAATAAATTTGGAGGTAGATATGAACCCTTCAACCCCTGAAAGAGGGGTGAGGACAACAAAGTATGTTGTAATGCCAATTAAATAACATGTCATGTGTCCAGTGGACATGTGTGCAAAATGGGCAGCTATGTATGGGGTGTAATTTTTTTTTTTTGGGAGAAGATTGCCCTTTTTTTCAGGTGAGAGTGGAATGTGGGGTAGGGGAAGTAGGTATATTTGGGGAGGTAGGTTAGGGAGGTAAACAGACAAGACAAACAAGATGCATACAGGGGCGGTATATGACACGTGGTGGGTGAACACCATTGACGGGGAGGGATGTTTGTAAATCACAAGCCCATGAGCCTCCAGATGGAAACAGTGGGACTGAGGTCCCCACCCATGGGCAGTCACTACTGCTCCTTCATGGCCCAGAGGGTGGCTGTGCTGGGGGCTGTGTAGGAGGGGCAGGCTAACCCAGGAGTTGCACCACTTGGGCCTCAAGCTGGCATAGAGATTCTGCAACAGAACATTCAATCTCTCTATACACTACAGCCTGGACATTCGAAGGGTGATAGGTGCCCCTCCTCTGCCCACGCTTGCATGGGGGGACAAGCCCCATCCACTGCAGCGCTTCCATCTGAAGGTGGCACTGGGCCAATGGAGGAGGAGGTCCCAGGCTGGGTACCAGATCTGCTGGTGCCAGGTGCCATGGCCAGCTGAGGTGGGACAGGTAGGTCCACTGGGACTGGCCTTCCCATACGAACTATGTTTTGGAGAGTTGAATAAAGATATGGGTTAGTAACAGTCAACAGCATTCTCAATTAGTTATAACAGCATGCAGAAGTATTCCCATTAACCCAACACACCAGATTTTCAACAGTTGAAAAGCAAGTATAACACATGCATGTATAGAACAATAGTGGACATTATAACAGCATGTAGGTTGAATTGATGGCAACAGGCCACCAATATTGTGGTATTTTAACAGGGCACATGCATAGAAATTAATGCAAATATTTATAGACCAATAGGACATATGTTCCAACAAATGTTTTGAGATTAGACATACCGATTGAGGTGTGGAATTACATTTTTATGCACATACAGTAGGGTGGGAAAAGATAGCTCAATTAGCAACTTATATATCTTACTAGTTTTCACTATGTTCCTATTAACTTCAGTTATATGTCCCTTACATGTATTATTACACTACCCAATGTCCTTATATTGTGCAATTAGATTTTGCTAGATCATTATATACATGAGCTGAATCTTACATACAAACTGTCCAAGATGCAGATGTTACTGCAACATATTTTGAGAGTTGCTCACACACACTACTGCTAAGATGGTACACTGACAGATCTACTTTCATATAATCATCTAGATATGCTAGATATGTTCAGGTGAAAGATTAAGTTAAATGTTAACAGCTCCCTACATTTCCGGCAGCACACTGACATTTCTGGGGAACACAATACCAAGCTAATAATGTGCCAGATTAACCTGTACATGCTGGCCATGAACCAACAGTTGAGGGCTATACATATGCATACAAGCTACTGGCACTCCCTTCATCCACGTTATATGGGCCTACCTAAGTGTGGGTTGACCCTGCTTAATGCAACACTACTATTTGTAGAATGCAACAGTACAACAACATATCAAAGAAAATGACACAGACGCACTCCATGAATCATACATTTATTAAAGGATTATTACACCTTTATTTATTGGGTTAAAAGACTTTTTGAAGGCTCTCTAATTTATTTTATATAACAGTACATGCAGAATAATTACTAACCTGCTTGATGATGCAGCCTTTGCAGCCTATCTTCATGGGCTTGCTGATTCATAGCCTGGACACCTGCAGTTGTGAAGTAAATGCAGTGATATTGAGACATACCTATCCATAGTATAGACAAGCATAGCAATTCTTAACTACTTAATACAATGGCTACTTACTCAGTACTGGGGCATTAGGCATTGTATGGGATTCCTGGATCCATTGGTCCAGTTGATCCTCCCTACATCGCTTCAGGTCAGAATAATGGTGCCTGACCTGCTCACCAGTCAGAGGAACACCAGTGGCATTGGTGAGATCACAGGCAAGACTGTTCCAGGCCTCCGTTTCATATTGGGTACCCTGGTACTGGCCCCACAGGAGTCTTTCCTCATGATTGTGGACAAGAAGCCAAACCATTACTTTGGACTTTTTGATGCCCCAGTGTTGCACTCTAAATTGAGTGCCTTCTCCAACACCGGACATGCTGACTGCAGAAGGAAGCTACAACAAGTTATAGCAAGTATTCCCTCCTGTGGAGCTTAAATATGCCTCATTTCCCGCACTTATTTGTGATTGGCCAGTTTTGGAAAGACTTAGCTGTAGGCGCGCCTGCTTAGCTGATGTTGGCAATGTTTAAAATTCCTTTGATAGATATGTGGCTGCTGAAAGTGCATGTTTATGAAATGCTGCCATGGCTTAGTGGTTAAGTACTGTGACTATAGTGCACAGTATCCTGAGTTCGAGCTCTGTCACTTCTTTTTATTTTCCTACTGGGCAGACCTGACTGGTTAAGGTACAGTAAAGGAGGTGTGGCCGCGTTTAACTGACTTTGCTCAGCTTTGCCCGACTTTGCCCAACGTTGCTCAATGTTGCCCGACGTTGCGCTGGTTAGTGCAGTGTGCAGCTATGCACAAATACGTTATGGTTGTGCTGGTTAGCACGGCGCGCAGCTATGCACAATTGAATTTAAATAGGGTACTCATGCCTCAGAATGCATAACCATTTCACCTTCATATATATATATATATATATATATATATATATATATATATATATATATATATATAATTTGTTCACTACTACAGTTAACATTTCAATGCTTTTTACAAAACTTATACATAAAAAAATGTCAGGAAATATTTTTGCATACAGATTTCCAACAGAAAATGGAACATGCAGTAGTGGGACTTGAACTGGGAAGGCCTCGTCTTTGTGTGAAGGCTCTAACCACTAC